>NC_056587.1:3283507-3501007 GCF_018340385.1 Cyprinus carpio
AGCTATTCATGTTTCATAAATAATGAAAAATGTAAATATTTCATGGGACATAATTTTCTTCATTAATATTGCTATCTGTTATTAATCGGGTCTGTCTGTCTCTGTTTTAGACTCAGTGCTTGTGTTAATCAGCCTCATTGCCTGTGTTGTCTATTTTTGTAGGTGTTTTAATAAAGTAACCTTTTCAAATAAAGCGATATCCTCATTTTTACTTATGCTCGAACACAATTTGCTCATTTTGAGTAGTGTCATTTCACATTAGCATTCATATTCAAATTAAATGCGTGACATTATACGATTTGTGGAAACACACACATCCAGACAAGCCATAAATTGACAAGTTAAAGTACAGCGCACACTAATAGTTTATTGTTTATAATAAACAGTACATACTTATGAATAAATCTTAACCTGGATATAGAGATCTTCAGTTTAAGGTGAACATATATACAGTACATATATCCATTGAACGTACAGTAAGGCAAAAATTGGGTTTGTCATATTTAAAAACAATAATGATGCTTTACACTAACAAATGGAACATTCTGAATGAAATTAAGGCCGGGAAGTGAATCACATGACACATCACAGTTCCTGTTGCTGAAACCCAATCAGAGCAGGTTGATTCAGTGAGGAAGTAAAAATAGCTTTGAGGCACTTTTAAAGGCATAAACTATAAATGCATAGGTTTACCTTTGGTGATGTCGAGTCGATTTTAGTGTAAAGTACACAGCAGCATTGCAGAACAAAAAGACTAACTTCATTTTTTTCACAGAGTGATTTAAGAAATGAAACCAGCACCAGCCTTCACTGGAGTTTCTGTGGGCAGAGAGACATACTTACAGCCTGCGTTAAATACCTCACCAGTTTCCTCTTCTTCTTTTTTCCTGTTTGTTCATCAGCTTCAACAAAATCAAAGGGTTTCTTTTTTCTCCCACTTCCCTCCCCATCTTACTTTTCAACTTGCTGTATAAATCACTTTACTGAGCACACAGACAGTAACCAAAAATGTATTATATTCCGTATAATTTTCAATATGTCTGCAAACTGTGCCACTGTTTAAAAGAAAAAGCCTTTACAGAGCACTGAATGATAAACCGTATATATATATAAAACTACAAGAATAAAGCGTCACATTTCTGTGTCTGCAGACGTGAGGCATCATGCACGTGGACTATGGCTTCAGTAATGCACTTCAGGTGAATTTACATGCATTTGATTTGAATGCACTTTGGTTTTGGAAGAAACCGTACCAGAATCAACAGGTGTGTAGCTCTGACAGACAAGAAATACAGAAACTAATCAAAAAATGAAAAGAAGACCAGCCCCACTTCCCTGAATATTCATCGCTAACAGTGGCTCTAGAGCAGATGATGCAGTTCACCTAACATATAAAATTATCATATAATGTGATAAAATAACAATTCACAAAATAGAATACAAAAACTGAATGTTAAAAAAGGTGGATTACAAAAACTAAAAGGACCTCAATGTTCCAGGTTCAGTACAAACACAGGCATGCACACAGACAGGAAGAGCTGAGATCCACGATCAGAGCAGATCAGACCCGATTCCTTCCTCATGAACTCCATTAGCCCATGCGGGTTGAACCAACCTGTCCGAAACAAAAGTTAACAAAATGTAGTGTGGCTGGAGTAGAAAGCAATTTGTACTGTATTTCTAAAATGTAATCTTAAGGGGCATTCCCACAGACACTTGTTTTTAATCAATAAAGTCATTTTCAATAAGAACTACTTAAAATATTGAACATTTACGAAGATTTTGCTAATTACAAAACAATTTGGCAACAGTAAATAACACAAGGATTTAAATGTGCTATTTATTTGGTCAAGTTTTGCATTGTTAGAGTTGTCAAGTTCGATACATTTTCCTCAATCAGTTCAAACTGTCTATTTCAATTAAATGTTTCAGTAAAAAATAAATGCTGGAAAATATTGCTGTTTGTCATTGTGTACTGTGATACAGGTGCATATAAATAATTACTAAAATACAAATAAAATAATAAATATTAATATTGTATCATTATATTAAAATATTTAAATATCATTCCTCCTTGCATTTATTTTAGTGAAGAAACAGCAGCTCATGTGATCTGCTGCCTGATGCCAGCACTAAAGTGATTTCTGATGTGAGTGTGGTCACCTGTGAGATGTTGACTCCAGTCAGTTTCTCCACTGCGCTCGGCAGGCGAGTCATGATTTCCAGAACTTCTCCTGTCAGCTTAGCTGCGCCCACTTCTGACCCACCGCTGGACACCATGGTGACCTTCTGGGCTGCACAGAGTGGCTTGCTGATCTCTTCTGCCATCTAGAGAAGTGGAGGCCATTATTGAGTGTTCTTATCATTGAACTTATTCGTGGACATTCAAAATTTCGGATGCACTAACCAGTGGGAGTTTCTCCAGCAGCATGTCCACCATGGCTCCCTCTTTGTACTGCTTAAAAGCTTCTGCCTTTTTGGCCATCTGCTCAGCTTCAGCCCGACCCTTCGCCTCCAGTGCAAAGGCCTCTGCTTCTCCCCTCATCTGAAAGAGAGACAGAAAAAGATGAATGTTGAGTTGGGTATGTGTCTTTTGAGAATAGTAACACTCATTTTCACTGGCAAGAAACAAGTGTGTGGAGAGATTCATGAACTCACTCTGATGGCCTCTGCCTCAGCTTCTGCCTCCATGATCAGCTGAAGCCTGTTAGGTGAGAGAACATTACATGTTTTTTTTGTTTGTTTTTTTTTTAGATGATCATACAAAGCAATGAGTTCTATTCTTCAGATTTGCTTCCACTGAAGCAGCACAAAATTGTGTTAAATTAGACAAAACATTTAGAGCCCAATGTTTGTGTAACGCTGCATTAGTTCCTCAGTTCTCACTTTTGTGCCTCGGCGATCTTCTCAATGCGGTATCTCTCAGCATCAGCTGGTTTCTGGACTTTGGCCTCCAGTTCCTTCTCCCTGCGGGTGATCTCCTGCTCCTGTAGAGTGATCTGCTGCGTACGCTCCACAACTTGAACCTGCATCTTCTCCTCTTCAATGCACTGCTTTGTCTTGGCCACCTGGCAGATGACGGCGAACAAAAATGTCAGTGAATGGGACTTAATCGTCTAGTTTTACATGAAACATTAACCAGCAAAACAGTTTGCAGTAAACTGCCAACCCTCATGTTACCAGCTGAAACCAGGTTGAAGATCATTTGGTACCTGAAGCTGATAGGCCATTTCAGACTCCGCCTTCTTGGTGTTGACCTCCATGTCATAGGCGGCTTTCTTCAGCTCGAAGTCTCTCTGGGCTTTAGCCATCTCAATCTCATTCTTATACTGAGCAGAGATCTTCTCCTGCATGGCGTGAGCCTCCTACATACACAAACACACACATTAACAGCTTTAGCAGTTTTATCTGACACCAACTTCACACATCCAACAATGATCACCGAAATAAGAAATATTTTCACCCTGATGACAGCATCCCTCTTGAACTGAGCTTCTCCGATACGAGCGTCTCTTTGCACCTGAGCGGTACGAGCTTTACCCAGCGAGCTTAGATAATTCTGTGAGAAAGTTCAAGTGAGTTTCAGTTGAGTGAGATATATAGATATATATATATATATATACACACACACACACACATTACGATTATATGCTACCTTTTAAAAAGTTTGAGGTCAGTAACACTTTTATTCAGCAATGACTCATCAAAAGTGACAGAAAGATGTTATTTTGTACTGTCTATGCATCAAAATATTGAAAAATATTAAGCAGCACAACTGTTATAAGATATTTTTTGACCACTAAATCAGCATATTAGAATGATTTCAGAAGTATCATGTGACACTGACGACTAGAGAAATGGCTGCTGAAAATTCAGCTTTTCCATCACAAAAATAATCGATATTTTAAAGTATATTTACTACATGTTAATATTTTTATATGTTACTGACCACACGCATTTGAATGGCAAATCTTATCACCTGATCATCATGCACATCTTTGAGCGTGTAGCTGACAACACCGATCCCCATGTTGACCAGGTCAGAGGAAGCCACCTTGAAGACCTGATCGGAGAACTTTTTACGGTCCTGATAGATCTCCTACAGAGAGAAAGAAAGAGAGATTGTACAATTAATAACAAATAAACAGCTAACAGCAGCAGTACAGTTAGTTGCACATCAAATGTTTTAGTCAACAAAGGTTGCTTGTTGATTTCAGCACTAAAACCCTCCAGTCCTCTGCAATCTTCTTATAAAAAGCTTGTATCTTCCATCTCTTCGTGTGTGTTACAGAACACAAACAGCTCTTTTAGTGCATGGCAGTACCTCCACAGTCAGGTGGGCGATAATGGCTCTCTGATGTCCCTCAAGGGTCTCCAGGGCAATCTGAGCAATCTCAACCTCTGACATCCCCATGAACATTTGACACGCTGCGGCCAACATTTCTTTATTCTGACCCTGGATCTTCACCTGCAGAAAACATGAACAGCAGCACTTACAGACTGTACAACAGATGAATGTAAAATGTGTGTCTCTCTAACCTGAGCAATGCCCGTTACTGAGATTGGTACTCCATGTCTGGTGTAGACCTTATCACTCTTCACATTCAGAGTCAGAGTATTGAGAGAGATCCTGGGAGCAAACAAAAACCAGAGTGAAAAAGTTGTTTTCAAAAACAAACAAAGGCAGATATGCACACCATCCAAACGAAATTTCAAAATAACTGTGAATTCTTGGTTTACATCTTGCAATTCTGTTTTTTTTTCTGCCACAAAATAAAAAATAGAAAAGATTTTAGCAACTTTTTTCAAAAAAATCTAACTTTTTTCTCACAACTGCGAGTTTATATCTCATAATTCAGACTTTTCTTCTCAGAATTGAGTTGACATGTTTTGTTTACATCTCAAGTCTCAAGCAATTCTGAATTATGAGATATAAATTCAGCATTGCCAGAAAAAATATTACAATTACCCTTAATATAAGATTCCATAATCAAACAGCTGTTTTTTTTTTTACATGCTGTTGTTATATCTTTCACTTGGATGTTATAAGTTGCACTGAGTAAATACAGCTGGATAATACATAAACTGTGTCTGTCTTCATTTCAGGCTGCAAAGCAACAAAATGTGATTATTTGAAAGGGAGGTGATTCTTTTATATACCCACTCTATCTATTGTCTCCCATTATTTGGACAAATAGATAGCCCCACCCCCAAAATCAAGCAACACCCACATATAATTCTGCACATTGACTGCTGAGCTTGACCTCACAGATGGGACTGCTGATGTACAGTAATCAAATTATCAAGACTATGTGAAGCTCAGGCAAATTCATCCGCAGTAAACCTCAAACTACTGCAGTGATCCGCAGTGATCTTTAAAATAAGAAGAAAGTATTCTTTGAAGACTGAGTGATTCATTAATCCTCGCCATGTATACGTGAAGAGGAATGTAAACACGAGTGGAGACTTTATTGCACTCAAGTCCTGGGCCGCTCATGAGGCCCGGGACTCTCAGTCTTTTCTGGAATTACATTCGTGACTCACACTGCAGCACCTGGTTAAACAGAATGGCCTTCTATTGTAATTCTATACATACCGCTGGATTTGCTGAAAGCAGGGAATAACAAACACTCTCCCTCCAGCAATCATTAGAGGAGGAGAGCGGCCACATCCTGAAAGAGACACGACACAGAGAGATTTTGAAAACATACTTGGGTGGGGGGTATATCCATTACAGAACCAGTCATTAAATATCAATATACTTAAAATAAATGTATTACTGGCAATGAAACTATATTTTTATTTTATTTTATTTTATCATATTTATTATAAAAACAATTGTTAAAAGTTTGGAGTCAGTATGCTTTTTTTAAAGTAATTAATACATTTAGTCAAATATTATGTCATATGCTGTTCTTTTTAACTTCCTATTCATCAAATAATCCTGAAAAAAGCAGCTCATCAGCATATTAGAATGATTTCTGAAGGATCATGTGACTGAAGACTGACGGGATGACTGGTGAAAATTCAACTTCGCCATCACAGGATTAAATAACTTTTTTACAACATATAAAAGTAGAAAACAGTTATTTTAAATTGTAAAAATATTTCGCAACATATTTTACTGTATTTTTGATCAATGCAATAAGATACTTTTTACTTTTACTACTTTTACAACATTTAAAAATAAAAATTACGACAATTCCTATTAATAAACCTGGCTAGCACTCCACAAATGATTCACTTTTACTGTCAGGACACACTTCTAGTTTAACAGAGAAACGTATGTCATCATACCATTATATTGCTGGAAATCCACACATTTCACAAATCATGGTACTGATTTGAATGTTTCTCTGTTTCTTCTCTCTAAAAAGCAATGGCAATCCCGTGCAGGATTTCCAACATTAGCAAACACTCGTTAGCACATTTCCTGCAACTGAATGTCTCCAGCGGCATGCCAACTGCTTACAGAGAGAACAAGGGCGACAGAGACATAATAGAGCTGGTAACTTATTTTTTTGCCCCTTTGCATTGTGCGGTTTGACTGCATTAACCTTGTAGAAAATGTGAGCCTGCTGGGGTTTTTCCCCTGAGCATTAAAGTAATCTTTATGTGTATCCACTGACATTTATCTACACAAAAAAATCACAACCATTACAGTGAACTTTGTGTCTGTTCTGATTTGTGAATGAAAGTCACATGAACAGCTGAACCAGTTCTGCATTTGGATATTGTTTAAGAAAGAATGTAGTTCGCACAATATCATTGATCTCTGTGATCATTACAGTCTGATGGGTGTCAATCATTAGTTATCATTTAGTTAAATCCACAGCTGCTTTAATTATAAGTTCTTTTTTATCATATGTACATATATTATCTTTATTGTAAACTTGATGGAGGATTTTTACTTCTATGTTTATTTATATACATAACTGACATAACTGTGTAATAAAGCCCAACAGATGCAGCATACCTGAGACCACCATCGCCTCATTGGGACCACAGGTGTAAAACATCCTGAATTAGATCTGAAGAAAGAAAGCAGCAGTACTTAAAAGGCATCAGTCACTAGATCAACACATGCTGGGAATATCTGAGATATGACATCTGAGTCAACATAGACAGCACTAGATAATCTCAAGAGTTCAGTGGAATATGTTGATGACTTCTAGTTTGTCTTTCGTGTGAGTTTGCTCTTCCCATTGCTTTTCTGTAAAACACCTTCAGCTCTTTTCACTTTCACATCAAGGACATGTAAACCAATCATAAACCTAATCTAAAAAGCACTTTACAGTAGAAGAGATCTGCATAATGCTATGCAACAGCTTAGTTTATATCACAAATGCAAAACTTACATTACACAATATAAAAGATAAATAATAATAAATAAAAAAGTATTATTAATAATATAAACCGACACAATTCATATAACCGACACAATTATTAAGCTCTGCATCTAAATATTAATAATCAAAAAACTCACTGTAAATGCTAAACGACTAAAACAAACATGCATCTTATGCCATAATGAACATTAACCCTCAACGATAAATAAACGTGTATCTCTCACACAAACAACACCTAACTTAGGTCCGAAAACACAAGCAATGATAAAACAGGCGAATATATCGTATGTAGAACATCCTGTATGCTATGTAGCATTTCACGCGACTAAAGTTTACTTTAGTGTTGAGAACCACAAGTTCAGACACTTCGTGATATTTAGATAAACCCATATGCTCTTACCGACTGCTGATGCTTTGTTAAAAACGAGGTAATTATGGCTCGGATTGTCTCACTTGCGTCGCTGGCAAGAGCTCGTCGTAAGCACGCACACTTGGCCACGCCCATTCACAACACTCGGGCGGTGTATCAACACCCGGTGAGCTCCCTACCGTCACTGCGGATCTGGGCGGTCGCCATGCGCAAAATACAGCCTAGGTAGGTAGTTCGCAAGCTTTTACGACGGTCATAGGGAGTAGTGGGTAGAATGCTCTCTGCCGTGAACTGAGGAATAAAACACCTTCATTTGTTTGCGTGTAGAAATGAGAACAATATTATAGCCCGCGCCCAGCCTTTGGTAAATCATAAGTAGGCTATGACATAAAAAGTAATAATAGGCCTATTATAATATAATGTCATAACTATGATCTAAGAAGCTGATTTGTATGTGTCATAAATCATAACTATGAATTTATATGTAATAATTTGGATTTTAATTGTTTATGATATGACTTTTTAGGTCATATTTTTAAGACTTAGTATCTCATCATTTCGACCTTTTATGTCATTATGATTTCTCAAAGAATTATTTGTTTTTTCTTGTGTGGTAGAATAGCTTTGCGAACAAGATCGAAGATTAATCTATCATCACTTCATATTTATTTATTTAGGACATGAAACGAGAAAATTATTATTAATATATTATTAATATTAATTTGCAAATGTGAGAAGTCCAGAGTGGGCTAATAAGGAACATGTTTACCAGGTCATTTTTCCTGTATATTTCTTTATTCCTTTAACGATCCTTTTAGACTGTTCTTATACATGAACTTAAGGAAGTCTGCAGTCTCTCTGATACTGTTTTTCAATGCCTCCGGTTCTCTTATCAGCTCCATACTGCTTTGTCAATGCAGCAAGCTTTTGACAATTCTCTTCTTTTATGCTCTATAGTCTATAATATATATATATATATTAATTGTCCCCATATTGTATCCATAAAGAAAATATTAGTGGGTAAACTTTATTAATTAAAATAATTATATATATATATATATTAATTGTCCCCATATTGTATCCATAAAGAAAATATTAGTGGGTAAACTTTATTAATTAAAATAATTAATAATATATATATATATATATATATATATATATATATATATATATATATATATATATATATATATATATATATATATATATATATATATATATATATATATATAATAATAGTATAATAATAATGATAAAATTAAAATTAAACAATAAGGTAAACAATAATGAATAACATACATATTTATACACCATAACAATGAGTCTGACTACACATATGTGTATTTAAATAGAAAAACAATTGTTCAAGGGCAAATTTTGTCTAGATAGTAAAGATACAAATCAAACGGGTGTAAAAGCATTAGCCAGGAAGGACATTTGCTTTAAATGTGTGACTAAAAAAAAACCTTAATAAGAAAAGCACAACTGGATACAATCAACAGACTTTTCTCTTTTTTTTAGACATACAATCCTTGTTGGCACTCCCTGTATACTTCCGGTCTGCACTCTACTGCGCGTCACTAAAAAGCTAAATGTGTCTTGCACCAATCAGGTTTCTCAACATCCAGCAGTGCCCCGCCCACTACTATTCCAGCCTCGATCTGGAGACAGTCCAGGAATATAAAGCCTTTGTCCGGCTTTTCCAAATTATTGGTGAGCCACGCCGTTACTTTTCAGGTTGATCTGAGACCTTCTCACACAATTTCTAACAATGAGGGAGATTGTTCATATCCAGGCCGGTCAGTGCGGAAACCAAATCGGTGCCAAGGTAAGAAGAGTTCATCAGAGTAAAGAGTGAGTCATTCATATCTGACAGCTACGACTAAATAACAGCACAAGAGTCTCAGAATGCAACAATTAATCCGTGTAATTTTAGTTCAAAGTCTTTACCTAATCTAAAATAGAAATATTTGCCCTTCTTACTGTTTCTCAGCATATTAGATATATTAGGCATATTTTGCAGAAAATAGCCTATACCTATCCTACCTTAGCCTTACCAAAGGTTATTAATAATGCATTACACTATGGCAACACGTAGAGCAGTTTTATAGACACAGTTTATGTAGGCTACAAGAATCTTTTTCCCCCATTATACTGATTTGTATTCTTTTTTTTTTTTTTTTTTTTTTGCCTCATCTGAACCCCCTTTATTCATGCCCAAAATATCCTCATTCATTCCCACTGTTTCTTTAACACGACCTGTATAGCTGTTTTTCTAAATAAATGATTCCGCAGACTCCAACTATAAATCTCTTTGTCTGTAAATCAAAGCTGTGGGTGAATGGATCGCTGGGGAATGGGGGGTCTGTCCTCTTTCTTTCTCTCTCTCTCTCATTCTTGACAATGCGCCGGGTGTGGCGGGTGTGATGTGAACAGCAGCTCTCTCAGTACTACCCGTTATCAGTGCCACGAGCCCTTTAAACAGCTGTCAGGACCAGTGCGCGAGCCATGACACGTGGCACTAATATCACTACCGCATAGGCTACCTTTAACATAATTTCCCCTCGAAATTAATTTAGCGAGCACTTTCTGAGAACCAAATTGGTATATTTTATCGATGTGCAGATATTGCCCGCTGTGATTCAGTGGTCATGCGGAGGATGATGGGAAGGGTGGGGCGATGGAGAACGATAATAGAGAATTTATTAGTAATATAATTGAAGTAGGCTAATAATGTGAAATTATGAAGTGAGTCATTGTTAATTGTTCGCTTTAAAATTAGCTTTCTTTTTACTATAATTGTTATGACAAAAGGTTTGTGAATTTTAAATATCCAGTTAATCTATTAAATCTGATTTTCTACCACATCAACAGATATTAAAGCCGGCAATAAGGACATATTCACACCCATGGCCTCATTAAAGATGCACTTTATAAAAAATAAATAAATAAAAAAATATTGCCTATGAGATGTTGCATGCCTTCTGTGGCATTAGAAATTATGTTAAATGGTTTTCATCCTCTATAAGACTTTGACATGCCTTTCAAATGATGAGATTGCGGGTGTCTGTTGAACTCATCTGAAGTCAGGGTGGGGACAAGGACGCATCCACAAATGGACTTGATGGCTCTAACAGCTGCTGCCCATCCCTGCTATGGCACAGATATAAATGAAATATGAATAATTAATGAGCAAATTACATATTCATGGAAACCTTTGATTTGTATAATTGGTGAAATCAAATGAATTCAAAATGATGGGATAACTGTCTTAAATTGTGGTTAAAAAGGTCAGATAGGTGAAGCCGAATGATTTCATATGTGTCCACATGGTATGTTATGATGATATGATGTGATGACACAGCAGAAATGTAACAGGTTTTGATAAGCGAGAGTGTCAGAACAGGGTCACATTAGGGCTTTGTCAGTCAGCGCCTTCCAGTTTATTGGCCTCATTCTTTCAAAACAATTATTTTCAATATATCCCAAGAACAAGCTTTTCTTCCTCCATTCACTCGCAGCCTTGTTAAGTCCATCCTGACCCCTCTCTCTTCGCTTCTCTCTCAGATTAAGGTCACTTGGACAGTAACATAGAATTAATGATTTAAACATCCATAAAGCCTCAGCTAAAACTCATTGAACAAATTTCAGTCATTGCAGATTAGTGCTAGATTAGTTTACAGCTTTTCTCAAAGTATTTCAAATGTAATTTACAGGACAGAATTTGTTTAGCCTTGCATAAATGAATTGCTGAAATGATTACTGAATTACATTAAATTGCAGGGGGGAGATGCTTTAAATTACAGTGTGTTGTTTGCAGTTCTGGGAGGTGATCAGTGATGAACATGGGATCGACCCAACAGGAACCTACCATGGAGACAGTGACCTGCAGCTGGACAGAATCAGCGTCTACTATAATGAAGCTACAGGTACTTTAAGACACACATACAGGACAAGATAAGAAAGATGCCCCCTTTAAGAACAGTGCGTATTTATTGCTAAATTGTAACACTAGAGATGCTTTTAGCATGTACAGGATGATGATACATCAACTAATATATTATAAAAGTCACCAAGAAATCAAAAGTTTGTATTTCATGGAAAGTTGCAATGTTTATCATAAATTATTTATATGTACACATCATTTTAAAAAAATGGTACCGTAATCTTTATTCAAAAACATTGCTTCCCCCCTCCCCCACGACATCTCTTTATTGTAAAATGTTTAATTTATTGACATCTCTATATTGACATTCTTGTAAAATGATATCCTTTTAAAAAATTTTTTTTTGAAAAAGTTGTCATTAATGTAAAATACATTATAAACATGGAATATTCCATGAAAATGTATGCATGTTGACAATTAAGTTAAATAGAACACAGTTATTTTAATTGTTATATTTAATAATTAATTAAATTATTAAATATTAACTCTGTGGATGATAATAATTATTAAGCAACACCGGCAACAACATTCTACTGAGGGCCTTTTGACCATGTTCCGAGACGTCTTTTTTTAATGTTTCAGTTCAATAAGAAAACAATAGATTTGGCTCTACAGATATAAATACTGTACAGCTGTAATTAAGTCAACATTAAATTATAACCATTCAAAAAATGTGTTGAGTTGAGACTTGGTGACTAGAGGTCAAGAGAAAAATTAAATATTACCCATCTTACTCTACATCATTTTTTTTTCAAAGTATTAAACCTGCATGCTGGTATTAAAATACCTTCTTTTAGAGATTTAATTTCTTACATGTACTGAGCTGGTCTGCTTATTTCCCTTGTCCCTCTCTCTCTCTTTCTCTCTCTCTCTCTTGTGGAGGAGGTAAATATGTGCCAAGAGCTATTCTAGTTGATCTGGAGCCTGGCACCATGGACTCTGTGCGTTCAGGACCCTTCGGACAGATCTTCAGACCTGACAACTTTGTATTTGGTGAGAGACTGGCAAAAGGGAATATGTTAAAAATATACAAAAAATGTTAAAAGTAACACATTATAGTTATAAATGCCTCATCTTGCACAGTCTGATGTGTGCGCTTCCTCCTTGTGACCTTACAGGACAGAGCGGAGCTGGTAACAACTGGGCCAAGGGCCACTACACAGAGGGGGCGGAGCTTGTAGATTCTGTTCTGGATGTGGTCCGTAAGGAGTCTGAGAGCTGCGACTGCCTGCAGGGCTTCCAGCTCACTCACTCCCTGGGCGGTGGAACCGGGTCTGGCATGGGTACCCTGCTGATCAGCAAAATCCGTGAAGAGTACCCAGACCGCATCATGAACACCTTCAGCGTGGTGCCTTCCCCAAAAGTCTCTGACACCGTAGTGGAGCCTTACAACGCTACACTGTCCGTCCATCAGTTGGTGGAGAACACAGATGAAACCTACTGCATAGACAATGAAGCCTTATACGATATCTGCTTCCGCACCCTCAAACTCACCACGCCCACATACGGTGACCTCAACCATCTGGTCTCCGCCACCATGAGTGGCGTCACCACCTGCCTGCGCTTCCCCGGCCAGCTGAATGCTGACCTCCGCAAATTAGCCGTTAACATGGTGCCCTTCCCCCGTCTGCACTTCTTCATGCCCGGTTTCGCCCCTCTGACCAGCCGAGGCAGCCAGCAGTACCGCGCCCTCACCGTGCCTGAGCTCACGCAGCAAGTGTTCGACGCCAAGAACATGATGGCGGCCTGCGATCCAAGACACGGACGCTACCTGACCGTCGCCGCTGTGTTCCGTGGCCGTATGTCTATGAAGGAAGTCGACGAGCAGATGCTGAACGTCCAGAACAAGAACAGCAGCTACTTCGTGGAGTGGATCCCCAACAATGTCAAAACCGCCGTCTGCGACATTCCGCCTAGGGGGCTCAAAATGGCCGTCACCTTCATCGGCAACAGCACGGCTATCCAAGAACTGTTCAAGCGTATCTCAGAGCAGTTCACGGCCATGTTTAGGCGTAAGGCTTTCCTTCACTGGTACACAGGAGAAGGGATGGACGAGATGGAGTTTACCGAGGCAGAGAGCAACATGAATGATCTGGTGTCAGAGTACCAGCAGTACCAGGACGCCACCGCAGAGGAAGAGGGCGAGTTTGACGAAGAGGCCGAGGACGATGCTTAAGGAGGAAAGGTGTTTGGGGAGGTGGTAGTGTGTCCAAGTTTGAGTAACATGTAGCAAAACGTATATGGAACAATTTTAGTGTCTCAATCAAAGTAGAAATTAGCACTTGACAAACGGGGCCAAAAATAACCAGAGGAAGGCAGAAAGAATGTTCTTAAACACGGAATGGGTGGCTAACAGTGTTTACGATTATAAATCACTCACTATTTTGTGTATTTCTTTACCGTTCTGATGGTCAGTTCCTCTCTGTACAGAACAGGGAAGAATAAAGTGGCAAACATCCAACTGAAATCAATGTTAAGATGGATAGATGGTGGGGTCAGGAGGACAGTAACATCTCATTTTTCTTTCATTGTAACATTTGTTTCTTTTTGTCGACAAAAAACTCAAGTAAAAATGATTATTATAGTGTTTTTATGTTTGCTTTTGTTATTATTGCACTAGAACGGGCAACTCTGTGAGATAATGGCACTTCAGTGTGACCTCCGCGGGTCTAATTGCAGTATTTATAGAAATGTTTAGAGAAGTATGTTGTGTGAAAGATGAAGGAAAATAAAAGGACTGTAAGAAAGACAAGGTTCAGAATAACAAGGGTACTGAATCTTAACCTCACTTGGACGCCAGCCAACGTCTACAGGAGGATGAGTATGATTAATGACATGGACGAAACAGGAAAGTATTTTAGATTATGCAGATGGAAAGACGAACGTTTTAGCATGTTGAATGGATTGTTGGTGCAATTTTTTTGTTTTTATTCATGGACTCTCATATATGTCTCATATCTGAGCCCATACTTTTAAGTGTTACTGCATACTCTTTATTACATATTTTAAATGCTTTGATGTTCCTTGATTGTCCTTGTGTGAAAAAAAAAAAAAACTGAGCCTCTGGAGAAAACCAAAATAAAAACGAAAACAGTTTTGATTGTTTCTAATTTTTTGCCTTTGCTTGTTTTTGACGTGTTTTTGCTGCATTACACCATATACATAACTGAAGCAGCTCAGGTCATACCAAAAAAGTCACTTTTAGGTTTGCACTTACATAATGCCTTAATGAAAACGTTAAACACATGATAAAGTAAAGTACATAAAATAGTAATAAAGTGAAGTACAATATACATATGAGAGGGGTGTGTGTCTAATGGAAAACAAATAATTAATTGTATTATAAGTCACCATTAACGTAAGTGTTTTTTATATATTATTGTATTGCGTCTCAAATTCCTAATGGTTAAAAAACACTTTGAAACACGACTCTGCAGAAAGCGCGGAAAACTTGAGCCAAAGCCCTACGCCTGCTGTTCCTCAGCTGACCAATCAATCCCCAGTGACGCATTATCAGCCAATCAGTGCAGACTCAGATTCTGATTGACAGCTTGACCAGCGAATCAGTAGTGTTCGTTTTAAGGGCGGGACTTAGTGTTCAGGAAATGGTTTCCAAGTGTTCTGCACGATAAGGTAAGCGCACATTTTTATCAGTACAAACGTAAAAGAAAATTGCTCATGCCTTGCATGTTTTCCTTTGCAGTTTGGAGGGAAGCAATATTTCCAGTGTGGCACTTATGAAAAATGATTCGATTAAGAAATGATTAGAAAGTCATAGCAATGCTCTTATATCATCCAAACTGTGTTAAAGTAACGTTAAACTGTTTGTCACACATGCATCGCCATTCATCAGAGAATGATGATACTATTGTATAATATGTTGCTTATGTGTATAGAGCTTAAAAATCCATATTTACTTTGTGGTAAAGTATTTGTGTTGTAACAACACTTTTGATCCTTTAGCTCGAGAGGAGGATGGATGCCACTCAACAGATTGATGATCCTTTCTCTGAAGAAGAGGAAGAGGAAGAAGAGGAAGAGGTGGAGAAAGAAGGACCAGAAAGAGAACAATTAGCAACATTAAAGGTGTTCAAAAACGGCCACATACCAGAGGCAGGTGAGTATTCTTATAGACTACCTTACATATTAACTAATATTTAAAACTACTATTATCTGTGCATTATTGAAATCATGACATCGCTTTCTGTTTTTCTCTCTTCACACATTCAATCAGAATTCCCTCTCTACATCGGAGAGAATGTAATCGGTCGTGATCCTGCTGCCTGTTCTGTTCTGCTTCCGGCCCAGTCTGTATCCAGTCGGCATGCTGTCATCTCCGTCTCAGTGTTCTGCTCTAGGAAAGATCGTTTTGGTAACGGTGATGACGTAGAAGCACTTTTATGGGACATGGGCAGTTTGAATGGAACCAGAAAGGGCAGATTCAAACTGACACCTCAGGTACGATACGCTTTGACTGAGGGAGAGAGTGTGGTGTTCGCTGATGTGCCGTGTCAGTACATTGGCCTGAACATCTCAAAGAAAGATACACACATAACTCCAGAGAAAGGAGGAGTGTCCAAAAAGGAGAAAAAATCAAGTCCGGCGTTATCAAGCAGTGACTCGGAGTCAGAATTGAGTAAAGGTGTGCGGAAAAGGTTGAGTGTTTTGCCTCCTGTGCCTTTATGGAGCCCTGAGGATGAAGAACCCAAGACGAGTTCACCACAGCCAGCTCACAAACAGCCTGAGATCACCCTGGTGCCTGAATCAGACTCCGATGGAGAGAATACCACGGATGAGAGGAAAGATTTTGGTAGGTAGACATAAAGAATATTACTGAAAGATTTAGTAACATTATTTTCATGCTTGCTTTCTTTTTTATTTATTGCTATAGTTTCAGACTCGGCGTCCTCCTCTCATCTGTGTAGTTCCACAAATTCATCATTCCTGACCCCTGGAAAAAAAGTCATTCCAGAGAGGTAAGTTAAATGTTTCATGAATGTTTTTTAATGTTCCCTTCTAATTTTCAATGAACTAGTCAAAATGTTATGCGTTATAATGTGTTACTACATAGTGTAACTGATACAACTCCATTGAAATTACATTTTGTTTAAATATATGTCAAGGGATAGAGCATCCAAATGTGAAACTCTGTCATTGTTTACTCACTCTCAAACGTGTATGGCTTTTTTTTCTTCTGTGAAACACAAAAGATATTTGAAAAATGTTTGTTTGTCTGTCAGTTGTTTTTGACCATATAAAGGTCAATAAGACAAAAATGCACATAAAATGTCAAATGTGATACTGATTGTCAAATTAATTGATATTTTTCAGCGGATCACTCCTAGTCACCTAGGCCTATTTAAAATGCATAGCCATCATTAAAGGAAACGCTCATTGTGATAAAGCAGAAATGGCTAAATTTTTTTAATATGTCATGGTATCTGTCAGTGTGAAAGTTCAAGGCATGCCTGCTGTTGCATGGCTAAAGGTGCAGTCACACTTACTATTGTTCAGTGAAATTACACTGGCAAAATCCAGTCATTTCAGTAGAAATCCATGTAATTGGACATTTTGTGTAAGGGCGAAAGATTGCCCCGCACAGATTTTGCATTGGGTTCAAGTTGGTCACATGAATTCACCATGTAGACCAATAGAAAGCTGCATGGTTTAAAAGTAACTTCTGTGTAAACTGCTTCATATGTTGTTAAACTATTAACAGTACACCTTTTTGCCCATGTGTGATCGCACCTTAATGCTATAAACTGTGCAATACATTTATGGATCTCAATATATTGTCTCCCAATAAATGAGCTTCACCATTTTTTTTTTTCGTATCAGTGAGGATGAAAGTTCCATCACTCCATCTTCAGCATCCATAGACCGGTTCAGACTGCAAACCCCTGATGAGCCCGGTTCAAATTCATCTAAACCTGGCCCTCTAGTCCTAAATCTGGACAGTGACGTTGATTTTGAAGAAAAGGACATGGAGAAAAGCAAGCCTGAACCAGAGGCTCACCCTGAATTAGCTCCAAAGGTGGAACCAGTATCTTCAGCTGAATTTCATATGGACAGTGATACTGATGTTGAGGAAGAGGAACCGGAGGCAAGTAAGGCTGAACCAGAGGCTCAAGAAGCAGTAACTCTAGAGAAATCTGTTTCTTCAGTTGGGCTTCATATGGACAGTGATACTGATGTTGAAGAAGATGAGAAAAGCAAGACTGAACAAAAGGTTCACACTGAAGAAGCTCCAAATGTGAAGTCAGATCTTCATATGGACAGCGATACTGATGTTGAGGAGAATGAGGCTTATGTAACTGAAAATGTCTCCAAAAAGGAAGCAGTTACAGAAAGTCCTCCATCAGCACCACAACATACAGGCTTCCACTTGGACAGTGACACTGATGATGAAGATGATAATCCCATGAAGGTTTCCATTACAACAGAGGTTTCACATCCTGCTGGTGAGGGAAGTGATGTCAGACCTACATCAACTCCAGCAACAGAGCTCCACATGGACAGTGACACAGATGTAGATGAAGAGAATGAGGACAAGGAAAAGGTGAAGGCCAGAGATCTTCTGTCTAACAGTGAAACAGATGATGAGGATCCTTTTAAACCTTTACCAGACAAAGCTGTGAAGGCTGCATGGAGTCACAAGGCTTCTGTAGGTAGCAAAGCAGAGCAATCTGAAAAGAGAACCCATAAAAAACAAGACCATTATTCTCATGCAAAGACTAATTTTGAGGAACCAACCCAAGCTTTTGGCCACTTAGAAGACGACTGGGACCTACTTCCCACACAAGCATACGGTAACCATCCCACTTACTTCCTTCTTAATCTCATTCTTTTTTTAATTATAAAATTCACTCATGTAGTCAATACAGTACAGTAAATTCCTAAAACCTTTTGTATTTCCTATGACAGGGGTTTTCAGACTTGGTTGCCAGAGGATGTTAGAGGGGCATAATACTAATAACCACAAAGAGTATTTTTAACTTTTCAAAAAAAAAAAAAAAAAGGAAAATCTTGGTTACAGTGTAAACAACATATATTTAGTTGATTTAGTATTTGATTTTGTCCATTTGAGATTGATATGTCCAATTTTACAACTTTGTTCCTATGACTTAAAATGCAACATAACACAAATCTTAACCAAATAATTAATAAAAATTACCTTGCAATTACAGATCTGCTTTTACATCCTCCAAATAGTTGCCTTGTTGACTTACATAGTAGCTGTTCCACTGTAGCTTTTTGAGTCGACTGGGTCAAAATAATTTTTTGTGGTAATCAATATTATGCCACAAATGCTGTCAGCTGAGTTTAATGTATATTGAACCCATACAATTCCTTTAAACTAAAATTGTAGGAATTGTGGTATATGTCAAATTTAGGAACTGCTGGAGCCAGTGCTAGACTCAAGCCAAAGCAGCTTGATCTTGAGGCTACACAAGCATATGGAACAGAGACAGACAGGGAGGACGAGCAGGAGCCCCTCAACCATACCCAACCATACTCCAACCTCTTGACTGCTGAAACTCAACTCATCCATGAAGCAAAGCCTGATGATGATGAGGAGGAAGATAAAGACACACAAGATGACTCTCACCTTTCCACAGCTGACACTCTGATCATAGCCAGCACCCCAAAAAGAGAGGAGCAGACGCAGCAATTTTCTCTCTTCACAGCCCAAACACAACTTGTCTGTGAGGGAGAAGACAAAGAGGTTTATCAGAGTGAGCCCACCCAGCTCATGACCGACACCATCGATGAAACGCACGAGGGTGAGGAGGAGATCATGAAACAAGGTAGGAGAACGGCACACAAAAGTAAAAACACCACCTCCTCTCTTATAATTGCTGAAACTCAGCCCATGTGTGAGGAAGAAGAGGCAACAGATGCAGATCTGAGTGGGGACGGATTTCAGAAACCAAGTACAAGACAACAGGTTGAGAAATATGATTCTGTGCATCTTGCTGAAACCAACTTCAGCTCCCATCTCAATATAGCTGAAACACAATCAATGTGTGATGATATAGAAGCACCAGATCAGGACAATATGGTCAGCAGTACTCGTATAGAAATCGCTGAAACACAGCCAATGTTTGACATAGATGAAGCACCAGAGGATGATCTAAACAATGAGGTCAACAGAAGACAAACCGAAGGTGAGGCCATACGTCATATTGAAAAAGCCTCTACCTCCAGTCGTGCCATCCCTGAAACACAATCTGTTGAAGATGATGAGGGACAAGAGAAAGAGCTCAGCAGCAAGACGTCTAGCAGAAGATCACGCAGGTGTAGACCAAAAAAAGAGAAGGAAGTCTCACAAACTGCAGAGGCTGTTGCCAATCACACTATAACAGAAACGCAACCAATATATGAGGAAAAACAAATTGAGGATCTGAAAAGTGAGGTCAGCTCTGGGAAACAGAGTAAAAGACAACAAGCACATGAATTAAAATCTCCAGAACTTTCTGAAACAGACTTGAAAGCATGTGTCACTGTTGCTAAAACACACCCTATGTGTCAAGAAGAGGCAGCATTTGAAGAACTGAATAATGTGCTTGGCACCAGGCAGATAGATGAAGACAGAGCCACAGAACTCCCAGTACCCTCGAGCTCCCATATCAACGTAGATGAAACACAGCCTATACATGAGGAAGATGAAAGACAGGAAAAAGACCTCAGCAGGAAGATGGCAAGCATAAGTTCACGCAGGGGAAGACCAAAGAAAGATGACGAGGTTACACAAACTGCTGAGGCTGCTGTTCTTCAGATTATCACAGAAACCCAACCAGTTCCTGAAGAAGTAATTGAAAAGGATGAAGATCTGAACAGCGGAGTGAAATCCAGGAGATCCCGCAGAGGAAGGCCGATAAAAAAGGACAGCGTTCCACAACCTGATGAAGCTGCCGTCAGCTCCCTTTCCATTAACACAGAAACAGAGTCTGTTCATGAGGACAGAACTGAAAGGGATGAAGATCTGAGTGGCATCAGATCCAAAAGACCCCGCAGAGGAAGACAAAAAGACGAAGATGAACCTGCACAGTCTGCCGAACCTAACTCTGATCTCAGTGATGTTGGAACACAGCCCATGGTTGAGGAGAATGCTCGAGGAGAACCTAGTGGCAGAAGTAGCAGAAGACAGAGGAAAGACAAGACAGAGGTGGAAAGTGAGACAACTGCATCTAGTGAAGTCCAAGGTAAAACTAGAAAAGGGCAGGAAGGAAAAAGAAAGAGGGGGAAAGCATTGTCTGAGGACGAGGAAGTGAGTGAAGAAGAAAAAAACACAAGGAGAGGAACCAGACGGACAGGCATAAAACTGAAGTGTAATGAAAAGAAAGAAGAGGAAAGATTGGAGGAGAGAAATGCCCAAGAAGAGAAAGAGAAAATGGAGAAAGAGCTCCAAGAACCAGAGAAGACAGAGAGGGAAGAAAAGGAGAGACTGGAGTATGAGAGAAAGAAACGAGAAGAATGTGAACAAAGGGAGAGGGTTGAAACTGAAATGAGACAAAAACTAGAAAGAGAGCAGAAGGAATTAGAGGAAAAAGAAAGACTGAAAAGGGAAGAAGAGGAAAAAGTGAGAAAAGAAAATGAGAGAATTCAGAGGGAAAAAGAACTTTTAGAAAAAGAAGAGAAGGAGAGGTTTGAGAGGGAGAGGAGAGAACTAGAAGAACAAAGACGAAAAGAAGAAGAGGAAAGAATTAAAAAGGAGAAGGAACAAAAAGAGAAGGAAAGATTAGAGTTAGAAAGGGAACGATTAGAAAAAGAAAGACGAGAAAATGAGGGACTTCAGATGAGAGCAAGAGATCAAAAAAAACATCAGAAAGATCAGAAGAATGAGCGACTCGAAGAGAACAAGGCAGAACTAGGAGCTCCTCTAGTTCCTCCGGGCAGACGAACACGCCGCTGCTCAAGCTCCTCTATGAACTCGGATCAGTCTGTATCCTCACAACGGGAGGTGTCCAGTCAGAGGGGACGAGGGCGAGGCAGGGGGCGAGGCCGAGGGAAGCCAACAACTGATGAGCAACCCACCAGTGCTAGAAAGTCTGGCAGGAGAGGACCAGCTAGTGGAGTTGAAGACACAGAGAAGGACTCCAATTCAACAACTCGTTCCCGATCCCGCTCCAGTTCTAGAAGTTCTGAAAGATCTGCTCATAGTATTGGACCTTCGAACCAAGGGACAAGAGGAAGAGGCAGAGGCAGGAAAAGTATGAAACTACCGGAACCAGAAGAAGTTTCCCAAGCTAAAACTTCTGGAAAAGGCAGGGGAAGAGGAGGAAGGCGATCTGGTGTGGAGAATGTAAATGTTGGAATGGACAATGAGCACGAACAACATGTTGAGGTGGTGGAGGACAGCACTGCTGTGCCACAAACCAACAGCAGAGGTCGTAAGAGAGCAGCAAACACTAGCGCATCCCCAGAAGAGGCTCCTTCACCCACACCCAAGACTTCAAGGCGCTCTGTGGCTATTCAGGCACACAAGGTCACACGCACCCTCAAATACAGACATTTACTAGCAGGTTATATCACTGTGTGGATGACACCAATCTGTCATCTTCTCTTTTAGGTGTTATTCACTGGGTTGACAGATCAGGACGGAGAAAGAGTCGTCTCCCAGTTAGGTGGAAGTCTGGCTAGTGGAGTGAACGACATGACTCACCTGGTGACTGATAAAGCGAGACGCACTG
Source organism: Cyprinus carpio (assembly GCF_018340385.1). Classification (NCBI taxonomy): domain Eukaryota; kingdom Metazoa; phylum Chordata; class Actinopteri; order Cypriniformes; family Cyprinidae; genus Cyprinus; species Cyprinus carpio. Next base: position 3,305,867 of record NC_056587.1, read on the forward strand.
TTAAGTTTTTGTGCGCTGTTGCAAGAGGGGTGCCAATCGTGACTCCTGATTGGCTAAAAAAGGTGAGGGGGTGCATAGTAAGGGAATGTCCCTGGTTCAAACCAAGCCAAACCTTGAATCCATAATTCATATCTGACTTTATTCCTATAAAATTTAGAAAGATAATTCTTTATTAAACTACTTTTTTTAAAAGGTTAAATGAAATTTTAATAATATAAATATGGTATCTTTAATTGGTTGATATATCTTTTCAATTGAATTCTGAGGTGTACTTATTGTAATGTACCAAAAAAGCGTACAACAGTGTGATAGACCTTCACATGTCTGGTGGCGATGCTTAATAACCCTACTCTCACACCACACATTAACGTTTTTTTTCTAAACCCAGAAATTTGTTAATGTATGTTTTGTCCGTGCATTTCATGGTCAAGAATGGTTTCTAGTGATATTGTTGATTTGTTTATATGTATATATTTGAGAAGTTGTTTAAGGGTTTCTAGCTGTGGAACTAGTGCAAAATAGAGATTTATTTTCAACTCGACTTAAGCATGAAACATCCTCTCAGTGACAATATTTCTCTCTCAGTGTGGAAAAGCTGGCCATTTTCTTTCTACTGATGAATATATATTGAAAGACGCCGAGCAGGAGAAAAAGTTTAGTTTCAGCCTACAGAAGTCACTGCAAACTGCTCAAACTCAACCTCTTTTAAAGGTATTAGTCCCTCACAAGCGCATTAGTGTATCAAGTCCAAGCCTCAAGTGTACCATCCACATCATGTATTTTCTCCCCTAATTTTGCTTTCGTAGGGTTATGAGATTCACGTTACGCCTTCTGTGATGCCAGAACCATCTCAAATGAAAGAAATTATCACCTGCTGCGGAGCACGCTTCCTCCCCAAAATGCCATCTGCTCACAAGGTACCTAGAACCAGTGCATATATTCTCCTATTTTAATGCACATATTACATTTTCTCATATTTTATTGTGATTTCTCCCTCTGTCTATTCAGGAGCACACTGTGGTGGTTTCATGTGAGCAGGACAGGGCGCTTTGCAATAAGGCATTGAGTATGTCGTTGCCCGTGGTCAGCACAGAGTTCCTATTGACTGGTATTCTGCAGCAGAGAGTGGACCTGCAGGCCTATTCTCTCACGTCCTCTCTCAACACATCCAATCAGCCTGCAGCCCCCAAAGCTGCTGCCAGGGGCCGTAGGAAGTAATGACAATGACATAGCAAAGGACTTTTGTGTAATACATTTGTGCCAGTCTATGACAGAATCTGATACATGTATGTTTAAGATCAGATTGCTAAAGATGAATATGTGACGCATAATATTTCAGTTTTATGAAGACAATGAGTTAGATGAGATGCTGCTACACTTGTAACCACACGCCCACTGATTCCTGCAAATGTGAGGGCTGGAGAGAGTGTGAGATGGATGTCAATGAATGATGAATGTTAGTGAAGGGAGAATGAGCTCTAATTTTTAATGCATTACTTCAATAAATGCTTTCAGAGCATAAAATTAAGAAATATTGGGCGTTTTTTCCCTTTGATATTCAAAAACTGCATAAAAAAAATGCATATAAAAACGACAAAATAGTGCACATTTGTATTCAGGGCGTTGGTCTCAGTGATGAATCGATCTGAAGAACACCTTAAAGACCTTCAGGTCGGTTCTGCAAAGGTTGGCTGAGTGTGTTCGGATCCGCTGACACGCCCATAAGGGGTTGAGGCGCCGGGCTTTACCGACCGCACTCGAGACGCTGCAAGATACCGGACAGATTCCTAAGGTGCATCTTAGTCCTTAAGTAATTTTAGAGGTAGAAAGAAACGAATAACGGCTTTTCAGTCTATTGCAGATATCAGCTAAGGAGGATCTTGGAGGTGAGCGGAGAACACGGTAAGGGTGAATGTCAGTTTTGCGGCAGAGATGTTATAAATATGCAGCTGGCTTTGGCTTGCAGGAATTGAAGGGTTAAATTCTGCAGTTTCTGCTTCGTCTGGTACTTTTCCGATTGGATAAAGTTGATGTTTGCTGTTGGAACGCGAATAAAATAAGGTGTAATGTGCATATTTAGAGATGGAGACGAGCATTTAGGCTTGTTGAAGAATAGATTTGCGCTCTTTTCTGAATAGCATCACATAATGCGCCGGTTCAGCATCCTGTGTTAACATAAGAAAAATTACCATTAAAATACGCATCTGAGATTTAATGACAGGAAAATTAAGACGTGAAGAGCAAATATAATCACTGTTTATAGCGATAAGCTATAAATATAATTTTAATAATAACATTAATAATTTAGATATTTTTTATTATTCTCAGGGAATTTATAGCTAATTTTGCCGGTGCTGCGGCTCAACTGGCCTGAATAATTTTGTCGTCTGTGCACCATAATAACCCGTACATGTGTAGGCGATATTTCTCAGCTTGTGACCGAGAGAAAATTTGTTTGACTGGCAAATAGTTTTATGATTGGGAGGAGAACAGATCAGAAATGGAGGGCAGATGTGAGCGCGCGTAAGTCAAAGCAGCCGCCGCCCCCGCCGCTCATAACACATACAGACTGTGTCTCAAATCCCATTCTGATGCTTATCTATACGCCATTTTCTCAACCATAATGAAGCCCAAATATGGTGCCTAGGTAGTCAGCTCACTAGGTTGTGAGACATAGCCATGATCTCATCGCCTCTCATCTCATACATCAGACCATTTTAACTACATTATCGCCTTGAATTGATCTAATTCAAGGCTTTTAAACAGATTATGATCCAGGAGATAGAGTAGTCAAATAAGTCTGAATGGAATGATCTGTAAGTAATTTCTCTTAGGAGATGACCTGCTTCTAACATCAATAGCCACATATGAATTTGCTACAGCACCTTTGCAAAGGTTGAGGTTGGTTTCCCTGAGCTCATTCATCTTGTTTTATTTCCCTGGTTTACACCGCCTGCTTCTTGCATAATTTACCAATATGTAATATTGCAGTTCATATACGTGCAGCAGGTTGTGTGGAGCTCCTATTCATCTTTTGTATTGCACTCAGGAGAAAAGCATGTTGTAGCCTATGTGAGCACCTTGTCGCCCGGCCTGCATTTCTGCCTCCATGTTGCCCATGTTTTATGTATGCTGTGTCTTATAGGAGAGGAACTGTGAGGTTGCTGTAAGAGGTGTCATACTGAGAGAAAGAGAAGGAGTGAAAGCATGGACCAGATGGCACTTTGTCCATATGAAACTAATATAGCGCTGACGCATTTACACATCAGCACATGTGTCTTATTGTCTAGAGAGATATGGGCCCTATACTGTATATGCTCATTTTGCTGGTTATTTTTTTTTGAATGCCAATAAAATGCTCATATGCAATAACTGAGTGTCTTGGCAGAAGTCTGTTATGAAATCACAGAATGACCTAAATGCACGTCTGCTGTCCTGGATGCTTTCCTTGCTGTCTAATATGTCTGGCCTGGCAAAGGTTTTCTTACTATTCTCATTGCATGAAGTGCTGGCTTCTTTCAGACTGTGAATTAATGTGTTTGTCTTGATATTTTCACATTACAGATTACCATACATCATACCTATATTATCCCATCTGTAAAAAACATTAAAATAGTTATAATTAATGTATTATGATAAGTGTACGTTTAGCATTGATTATATTTTGTGCGTCTAAAAAAATGTAAGGGTTTCTACTGTCACAGAAAATCTTGAAATATCAGGGAATTTCTTATCTCCATGTCAGTAAATGTAATGGAAAGCAATAAAATCTTTGACATTTCTGTAGTGAATATATTTTATGTTTTACTCCGAAATGTTTAATTGTCATTATTAGTAGCATTTTGAATAGGAATCTGTTCATTCTAAAGATTGGTACCTGACATAATTGAAAAACCACCCTATAAATATATATATAATATATATAATTTATTTATTTTTATAGAAATTGTTATGAGTAGGCCCACATTCATCTGCTCTGAAAAGAAAGTTCTGCATTTTTCTGCATAATTGAAACATGTCATTCAGTTTTAAACATCAGAGGGAGCCTTTTTGAAGAACAAACCGGGCTAACAGATATTGATTCAGTCAGATTTCATTTTCTCTCACATTTTTAATATCTTCAGTCATTAAATATCCTGATAATGATCCACCCAGTTGATGTCATATGCTTCTCATTCCATTTATACAGACAGCACTGCACCTAAAAGTATAATTTATAATGAAATTTATTTCTGAGATCTCTTAACTTGGGGTCTCAATAATAAAAATAACGGAAACAAGATTTTTGCTTGTTATTTATTATAAACCCCTCAGAGATAATAGATCAATGTTGGTTATAAGCAATGCACAAGACAAGCCAATAAACCCACAATTACAGACACGTCCGAGTAGCTCTTTAAAGAAGCTCATTTGTCAACAGAGCCCTTTTAGATCCACGGTAGACAGTTTTACAATCACACCCTGTTCACAGCTCCACATCAAAGCACTCAATCGATCCGTGTCCATTTGCCAATAAACCCGTAATTTTTTCATGTTTTCATCATTTTTATTCCTAGCTGGAATGTGAGAAAACCTCCGCAACATACAAATGAAACTTACACATTTACAATGTCAGTACTTATAATTTAAATCTTCTTTCCATGTGTGAATGTGTTCAGAGCCGATATGCAGAATCTGAGACTGTTCATCTTAACCATGCTGTTTTACTCAGGTAAGAAAGAGTCCTTGTGAGTCCGTTCTGTGGTTGATCTTTCTGTATCATTAACACTACACAAGTGTTGTTTTTTGTGCTGAAATGTTTAGGTCAGTGACTCTGACATGGTAATAACTATGGCAGTTCTTTAATTACAGCCCTGATGCATAATTTATCATCTCTAAGTGCTGTAATGTTCTCACAAATGGCAAGGAAGTATTGAATGTACCCACTTACAGAGACTAATTTAATACTGTACATGCATAGCTGTTCGTTATATAATGAATATCTGACCCAATATGAACAAGGTTATTAAAAGTGCCATCTCTAATGGGTGTAAATTAGCCATACTGCATTTTCTGGAACAAAGTGGGTAGTTTTTATAACTTGTACATTGGAATATCAATCCAGAAATCAGAACTGAAACTTGTGGTCATATTTTCCAAATATATATATATATAATCTTTAAAATATTCTAATAAACTTTAAAAAATGTCAGACAGTATGAAATGGTGTGTGTCATGAACAGTGGTCAATTTTCCCTAATTTATTCCTAAATTCTTTTGTATGATAACTAATTGTCCAAACACAAAAAAAATGAATATAAATGTAATAATAATTCATATTTAAATTCTGCATAAAGGTTAAGTACATTGTCACTTTCTTGTATGGTTTGACTAGTTGATGTCACATGATTTTGCTAATGTAAACATTGGTGCTTTTCTTTTTGACTTTTTAGCATTCTCTGCAACTCTGAAAGGTAAAACATAAACACAAGTCCCTTTTATTGTTTGTTTGTTTATTAATAAAAATAAGCAGTTGCAACAATGTAAAAAAGTAAAATCCCCCATATCTGTCTTTGTGTTTCTTGTAGCCCAAGAAGAGTCTCAGACTCTGTTTTTTGGGGAAGACTTCTACATCCTTGTGCCGGCAGATGGAGCTGATGTGACGTTCAGGCCTACGGTTGTTCCAGGTCCAGAGAAGCTGCTGATGAGTTCTGGGAAAGTGGTGGATCTTCGTGCCAAACTAAACTCTGCTTCGAGGCACCTGATCTTGGAGAATGTTGGAGAAAGTGATGAAGGAGTCTACACCATCACATCTAACCAGAATCCAGAGAATGTTACACGCATCACACTCTATGTTAGAGGTACTGCATAATTTAGCAAAAAATTGTTCACACATTTTGTACACTAAATTGGATGTGCGCACATACGCACTAGAATAGCTCTGAGTGACTTTCATTATTATAGGAAGTCATGTTGTGAACAGTAAGGGAGGTCTAATGACCTGCTGCAGTAATTGTAGCTCTGTCAAGCCACACTGGTTGCCTTCCATTCTTTTCTACCTAAAGATCCTTCTTTCTCTCTACACAGCTATCTATTTCTCCCATTATCAGCTGTGCTGGCTGGCACCTTTCATTAATGGTATTATTTTAATGTGGCCTTTTTTCTTTCAACAATTAGTCAGTGAGATGAAGTGCCTAGGAAGGTCAAACTGAGATAATAATATGAGCTGTTTACTTTCTATGGACTTTACTTTCATGCAACATGTATTGTTTTTTCTAATAAACATTCAAATTAAACAGATAAAATTGATGAAATTAAAAATAGTATAGCAAATAAAAAGGCTAGTTTTTGACAAAATGTTGGTTTGTAGTTATTGCTAAATTTATATTTCCCATAATTTAAGGAAAATATTTATTTGACAATTTTTCTTACAATAACTTGGGTAACAAGGTTAATTTCATTCTAATAGTTCATACAATACACGTTTGTTCGAATGCAGGGCAAGTACCACATCTTATTTATCTCATGTGTTTCTCTTCTTTGTTTCTCTCACTTTTCCAGATTGCTCTAGTGAGGTCATCATTAAGTACGGCTTAGATTTTCATGTATCACTGCATAATATCTTAGACTCAGTGCGTGTGGGCTATCGTCACAGTGCCGTGGAGGCCAATCAGACGTCATTGCCGGCTGAGGAACTGCTAAATGCTGATGGAACGCCCAAGGAGAATTACCAGGACCGCATTGAGATCACTCCTCAGAAGTTCACTTTGCATGGTGTTACAGGGGCTGATGAAGGCAGTTACACCTTTAGTGATTCCATTGGGAAAGTCCAGAAGAAGATCTGCTTAAATGTGAAAGGTGAGTATGGGAAGAAGAAGAGAGGGGGCAAACACAATTTCAAGGATTCAAGACAGATCTCGACCTTCTGACTGAAGCAAGTACAGCAATAAATTGTAATTGTAATTGCGATAGAATATTAATATATGATTAGCTATGGAGAACATTTTGAAGGAGAAATCAAATATGTGAAGGATAATAATATAAATAATCTAAAAATATACCCAAAGAAGGTGAATAGAACCACATGTGAAGCAGAAGGGTCTTGAATCATTCTGATGGGATTTGTTTTGCACTAATAACCAAATAGCTGTAAATTTCCCACACGATTTGTGGTGAAATTATTTGATTTTTTGAGGTCGCAGAGTGATGTGAGATATATGACACTACAGACATGGCCAAATTTTTTTGGCAGTGACATAAATTTAGTGTTTTTTGCAGCTTCAGTATCTGTAGATTTTTTTTTTCCACATGGTTCCATGGTATACTGAAAAACAATGATAAGCATATCATATGTTTTGAAGGCTTTTATTGGCAAAAAAATATGACTCAATATTTACAGTGTTGACCCTTTTTCTTCATAACCTCTGCAATTCACTCTGACATGCTTGATATTAGCTTCTGGGCCAAATCCTGACTGATGGCGATCCATTCTTGCCTTATTAGTTCTCGGAGTAGATCACAATTTGTGGGCTTCTGCTTGTCCACTTGCCTTTTGAGGGAGTTGCCTGGCCACGCATCCAAAATGTCAATGTAATGATCTTCGAGCCACTTCTTTATCTCTCTTGCTTTGTGACATGGTGCTCCATCATGTTGAAAAATGCACGGATCATCACCAAATTGCTCATGGATCGCTCTTGCAGGACGTTTTGATACCATTCTGTATTCATGTCATTGTTTTTGAGCAGAATTATGAGAGAGCGCACTCCTTCATTTGAAAACAAACACCACAAATCACTTGCAACCATATGCTTTACTGTTGGCACATCACAGGACTCATGGTAACGTTCACTTTTTCTTCTCCTAACAATCATTTTTCCAGATGTCCCAAACAGTCGGAAGGGAGCTTCATCAGAGAGAATAACTTTGCACCAGTCTTCTGCTGTCCAATCCTTACTTCCTGCAGAATTTCAATCTGTCCTTGACATTTTTCTTGGAGAGAAGTGACTTCTTTGCTGCCCTTCTTGACACCAGGCCATTGTGCAAAAGTCTTGGCCTCACTGTGTGTGCAGATGCTCTCACACCAACCTGCTGCCATTCCTGAGCAAGCTCTGCACTACTGGTGACATGATTCTGTAGCTGACTCCTCAGGTAGAGATGGTCCTGGCTCTTTCTGGACACTCTGTGTCGTCCTGAAGACTTCTTCAAGTTCTCCTTGAAGTTCTTGATGATCCGGTAAATGGTTCTTTCAGATGCAATATTCTTTGTAGTAATTTTCTTGCATGTGAGGCCATCTTGATGCAAAGTGATGATGGCTGCACGTGTTTCTTTGGAGGTAACCATTGCTAACAAAACCACAATGATTGGGAGCTCTACTTCCCTTCTCTTATTGCAATCAGTCTGCTCTTACAATCAAATTAGTATGATAGTGATTTGACCTGACTAGTACTCATTCACACTTTTACATGTGCTGCTGATATGATTAGTCAATTAATGTTAGCTGGTCATTTTGTGTCAGGATCAAAAAACAGTGATTTTTTTTGTTTTGTTTTTGAAAAGGGATTTTTTTTTGGTCAATGAAGCTTTTAGCAATTATTTTAATGCATCTGATCACTCTAAATAATACTCTAGAAACAATGTGAATGAACACCACAACAGCTAAAGCAGCAAACTTTGCGAAATACAAAATTTATGTCACTGCCAAAACTTTTGGCTATGACTATAGTGTCAGAAATTTTTGTCAGGGACAATGGTCAAATAAACAGTTTAGCATTCATCATACAAAAATATTTGGTGGCAGAATGCTGCAATTGACCAATCAGAATTAAGTATTCTGAGAGCCAAAAATAAAAAACTGAGGTGTGTAATTTATGACTGGAGGTTGTTTGTATGTAATATACACTCTTAAAATTAAAGCCTCTACAAGGGGGGGTTTACAGTAATGTCATACAAGAACCATTGCACCAAAAAAATCTTTCAGTGAACAGTTCTTAAAAGGACCAGTGTGTTTCTTGGTGTAAAGAACATTTTATTAATCTAAAGAATTATTTTCCACACCCTTTGTGCAGTGGAAAGCTTTCATAGATGTTCCTCATGGAACCCTTGATGCAAATCAAGAACGTTTATTTTTAAAAGTAAACAGTGAGTGGAGAACTCTTCAGGTACATTATAAAAACAAAAAGAAAGGATAGTAGGGGAAGTACAAAGAGAGGAAGAGAGACAGATGGAATAGTCTGTCATTTTCTGCCTGCAGCATTTATTCCCTCAAATATTAATGCTTTCTCCTCCCTGCCGATTCTTTATCTTCTTTCTTCACTCTCATGACATCATCATAGAAAAAAGCTGGACATCTCAGCTTCAATAACAGGTTTTCTTCCTTTTGTCCTTCCTTCTTTCTTTCTACCAGCACATCAGATATTTGTGACCCTTTCATACGGTGGGACTCTGAAAATAAACTTGCACATGAATAACTCCCTAACTCGCCTACTGTACAAGCCTCATTCTGATAAATATAAGTATTTGATTATGGAGAACGGACAGCTCAACCTGCCTCCTAACCTGGATCTCGAGGGTCGTCTCTCTTTGGAGGACTCTTTGTGTCTTCTTACAGACGTGAGGGCCAGCGATGCTGGAGTTTTCAGTGTGACTGACCTCGAGGGATTCCTGGTGTCTGATGTCCACCTGGAGATGGAACGTGAGGACATACAATATGACAAAGGGAAATTACAGTTCATTTAATTGTCGTGTTTTGGACTTGATGTATCTTTCTTTCTCTTTCAGCATACAGGCTTCCTAAACTCTACATTGCTATCATTGCTCTGGTAGCATTACTGGTGTTGCTGCTGTTGGTGTGCTTGGTGTCATGTTTGGTGAAGATACGCAAACGTGCAGCAAAGGCCAGAGCCATTGAGGAGAAAGTCCAGAATGCAGGCAAAGTGGAGGGAGATGCCTTTAGACAGGTATTTACCACCTATTTAAGCACCAAAATATGACAGGAATAAAACCAATTGAATGCTAGTGGGCCTAAACATTATTTGGACTTTGGTCACCTTATAAATATATCAATATCAATTGTTCTAATTGTTTGAGAATCCTGACCAGCCCGACACAGAAGCATCAGATAAACATTTGCCTTATGTTCCACATTCTTATTGCTTGTCTTCTCCAACATTAAAGGAGAAAGAGAAAAAGTTTTGCTTGTAGAATGGAGTATATTATAAGCCCTTTTGCATATATTTTTTGCAGGTTGTGAAAGATGCCTGTACCCATCAGAATGAGGAAGCCCCGGCCCTGTCACAGAAAGAAGACATCACTGAGAAATCACAGAGCACAGAGGTCAGCATTAAGGTGAGCACCAGGAAGCTGAAAAGGCATTTGAATCAATAGCGCTATCTGTATATCTAAACCCCAAGCATTTGCCTGATATAAAATGCTAAATTATGTTGAATGTTCTGAAAATGCTTTAGGAACGCTAAGTTCTGAGTATGTTCCTCAGGGTTTGGAGGTGTCAACTAAAGAGCCAAGCCTTCAAGAGAGGAACATGGAGACCAGTGACTCTGGAGTGGGCTTTAATACCACTGGACTCCCGCTTGACAGTGACACTGATGCCCCAACAGCAGCCCTAGCAGATTCTGATGTATTGAGTTCCTCTGCTGCCCCTGATGTCAAAGCCGTTCCCAACCAAGCTCCAGAGTCAAAGACAGCCCCCTCACCTCCAAAACCAGCACCAACTGCTGATCTGAAACCAGCACCTGTGGCCAAGTCGACAGCTCCTCCACCACCATCTCCCGAACCCAAACCACCAGTAACACCTGAGCCCAAACCTGCTGCTACACCTGAACCCAAAATGACCATCTCACCACCAACTGAAACAAAACCAACCTTAAGCCCATCACCAGATCCCAAGCAACCTGTGACACCTGATTCGAAACCAAGTCCAGTACCTGAGGCAACAACAACTGATGTTAAACCAATTCCAAGTCCAACCCCTGAAACTCCAAAAGCAGTAACACCAACTCCTGATGCAAAACCAGCAGTTTCACCTACTCCTGAACCCACACCAGTTAAAGTTGGCACTCCTGAACAGAAACCCGCTGTGAGCCCTCTGGTTTCTGAGCCTAAACCAGCTTCACCCACTCCACAGTCTAAACCACCAGTCTCAGAGATTCTCGACTCAAAACCAACTACAAATGGTACTCCAGAATCTAAGGCTGACATAGAGTCAGAGCCACGTGCACCCATATCTCCTGGGCTGGATGTGAAGGGCACAACCCCTCCCAAAACCCCTGATACTGGGAAAAGCTCAGGCAAAACTCCTGAGCTCATCTCCAGTGGAGGTCTAGACTCGGCTTCCCCCAATGACAGTGCACCACCTTCAAGCACTGATGGAGCTGCCACCAACTGAGATTAAAACATAGCCTCTTTCCTGCCTCCTCCTAGTGTATTAACCACCACAGACAATCGAGACACTAGACTTAACAACAAAGAAGAGCTAAGTGACTTCGTCTTTTAAATCTCACTTTTAATACAAATTAACATGCATCAATCCACTGTAAATCCACTGAGTTTACCTATATTTAATCACCCTGTAACAGAGTTCAAATACAGAAAAGAAGCATTTCAGACCTTATACCACTGGCTGATTTAATACAGAATGAGGATGGCTGTCTGGGCTATTCCAAGAAAGTGTACAGAGACAAATCTTCCTTCACAGAAATAATACATCACTGCATGAAGATGTTGACAAAATAAATTATATTATCGGTTCCATAATCAGAGTTACTGTGGTTGAATTTGGGGAAAGGCACACAGGAACATGGGACATTAATCATTTTCATTCTTTATGAGATAATTTCTGCTCCATTTCGACCAGTCGGGGAATCCGAATAGCAGGACTGATACTGAGAAAGTGACCAACCTTCTGCCGTCAGAGGACTGGAAAAGTGGAAAAATCATGTGTCATTTTGACACATGCAAGTCAACATGTCATTTTGACAAAGGTGATGAACAAGAAAACAGGAGTGCAAAGGAGAAGGAAGAAAACCATTTGACCAAAAAAAATAAATAAAAAAAATCATAATCCTTCATGGACTAATCTGTGACTCTGTGACTGGAGGATATTTTTGAGAATCTTCTTCTATCAATCCAACCTATGACACTAATCTAACGGATGTTCTTGTCCAGAGATGTGACAGTGCACATTTTCTGTTCATTCAATAACAAAAAATTGCAATTGCAAGTTGCAAAAATCTGTAATCTGTAAAAACACTCCGTAATATTAAAAAACAAACAAACAAACAAACAAACAAACAAACAAAAAACATACACATTGATGGCAACAGTATATGTAAACAGGTTTGTTTCTTTGAGTGATCTGTGTTCAGACTGATATATCTAAATAGTGAGGCTGTTTCCATCACTAGTGAATTTTCTGGAGCATTGGGATTGGAATTAATTGATCCTACTAATAGCGGCATTTTGGTTCACAAAAGGAATTATGCAAATCAGGTGATGAGAAAAACGCGAAAAAAATGGTTGGTGTTGGAGGATGCAGCAGACTACTGCAATATGCTGTACTTTTACTGGCACTTTACAGAATCTCTCCACCACTGCGATACAAACACCTGAATTAGCTTTTTAAAATGTGTTCTCAATAGCACACCATTTTTGCGATTGTTTCATCATCATTTGATGAATTACTCCCACAATCAAAAATGTACTCAAACACATGTAAGGGAAACAGGTCAATTTAGCTCAAAGGGAATCATTTAAGATTTTAAAGGGAATTTGAACAGAATCACTGTTTCACGGCTGATCACTGAAACGGCCAGCGATTCACTGAACGAGCCGTTTAACATCAAATCTGCGCTGGATATTAATATCCAAAGTATAGTGAAAACACTATTAACTAGCACAGTAACAAGATCGGCAGTTTAAGACATTAACTTGTAAGCACAAAACACAAGATACTTCTCTTTTCAATATGAATAAGGCTTTATTAGATAAATCTAAGACATAAACTAATCTAACACATAAGCACACGCATACACATTCACACAAGTTGCAGGAAGATAGAAAGTTAGGAAAGAATGAGTTTAAGAGAATGAAAATGTGAAATCCCAAGTTTACAGCAATACGTGAAATTGCATAGACATGAACAACCATAAATCACTTAATTAACCCTCGCATTGAGTTCCTCAGTGAGGTTAAAATTATATTAGATACACCAGTTCAGCTTAGTCTGGAGGTACCTTACTTGCATTGCCTGTGTAAAGGGGTTCCCTTTGTTGTCATTGAAAAGGGGGTTTCCCGAGGTTGCTGATTAGCTGGAAGTTCAGTAGTCATTGAAGTGACGTCTTGGGAAGCCCGTGGTTGGGCGTTGGCTGACGATGCGGAGTTGTGGGCTGGTTGAAGTTTAGATGGGCACTCGAGATCGGACTCGGAGACAAAACTTAACTCAGAACACGAAACTCTCAAACGGAAAAGAAAAGAAACTAATGTAAAAGAATAGAAGTAAAGTTTGACGAGACTAGGTGGTGTTTCTTCTCATCGTGGCTAAGTAGCAGCAGGCATGCAGGCCGAAGCACGCTGGAACAGCGCTCAAAGAATGCTAAAAGTGATGACTAAAAGCAGCAGCTGAAAAGCCAAAGCTAAAAGCCGGCTTAAAGCAAAATTTGATGGTGTCCTGAGTATTTAAACTGGCCTTTCGGCCACACCTCAAATGTTGTCTTGACCAATTAGATATTGTATTTGCTCGGGGTGTTGCGATGTTTGTCCTACCCCATTCATAAATCATATGTTATCTTATCAAGCACGTGGTCCGAATTTCCCCGCTCTTGCAGGGTTAAATTTTGGACATGATTCCTATGATAAGAATATGATACATTTGACAAATAACTGATGGTCAGAAACGTTTCAAGCAAGAAGATTCGAACACACACATACTAAACATGAATATGAATACTTAAGCTATTCAATAGTTATTAAAAAGACATACACAATAAGTGATTAGAAACATGATAGTCAAATGTGTGGGTTTCATAAATGATATGGAGTTAAGCAATGGACTGATATTCCTTTAGAAGTCTTTTTGAAGATGAAAATGAAGATGAAGACAGTTTCTCTGCTTTTCTTTGACATGAGGATGTTCTGTGGAGACCAGAGGTTAAAAGGTCCCCTTAGGAATTTCAGTCTGGTTCTGCTAGGTGGGGGGAAGTCAATCCAACGATCTTGTTTACTTTCATGGGTTTACATGTGATGGTCAGGCTGTGCATCTCTTTGACCATCAATCTGGATTGCTTGCCCCAAATTTTACAATCTCTTCTCTGAATTGAAATTGTCAATAATTGTTCTAATGGTGTTAATGTTGAAAGCTGTTCTGTGAAAGAGTTGGTTGGTTATCTTGCTTCAGACTGTGGTGCTAGTAGTTGATTTACAACATCCTGTTGCCTTTCTGTGGAATTTGGCTCCTCATGTTTCAACCATGCTCATGATCCAATCTTTAATTTGTCTGGTTTGGGTCTAATACGCTACACACATTACAGAAAAAGGAAGCGTGTTTGGGTTGAATAGAATGGCAGTGATTGCAGGTGGTTAGTGAATAAGACAGGTTTTTAATACTGAAAAACAGTGCGCAAAAGTGGCGCAAGCAGCAAAATAGGCCGAATGTCTTGCGTAGTTAAATTTGCAGATTCTTGTTGCTTGAGGAGCAAGTGGACATGGTTTGTAAGAAGATCTAGATTGTTTGTGTTGCTACAGTGCTCCACAAATAATTCTGGATTTATAGTTATAGTTGAAAGACAATACAGTCTCACATATCAGTTTACATATATTCCTGGTGCCTCCGGTAGAACCAAAACACCACTGCCTGTTAATGTTGTGTGAGTCTTGGAACCTGCTCCTAAAACACTATCTGTGGGAGCTGATGTTAAATCACAGTGAGTAGTGGGCTGGTAGCTAACTCGATATTCGTATCACCATCTTGAAGTGTGGGCAGATCTGACAGACTGGAGGCTTGTGGGTAGATTTTCTAACCGAAGATGATCACTACCTCACATTTAAGCCTGACTAATGTACTAAACCACCAGTTAAACAACATTGCATGGAATGTTGACAATAAATAAAAAAAGTAGATTTTTTGGCAAAGCACAAGGTCCTAAAAACCATTAAAAAATTACAAAAACAATAATGATATTTGGCAATGCCTATCCCAGAAACCTCTGAAAACGGTCTTGTTCCTTCTCAGCCTTTCACAGATGTTTTAATATGAGTGCAAGGAAATGTCACTTGAAAACCGGATAGTCTTAGTGTCACATCTCATAATGTAAATATCACAAACCCTAGATATCCTAAACCTAGGAGCACTGTAGCATTAAAAGGTAACATGAAGATATATTCCTGACAAAACAGATTTTGTGACCAAAATGGATCCATAGTAAAAAAAATAAATAAATAAAAACAAAGATACACTGAGTAATTTTTGTTTGTTGCACTGGTCGATTGGACACTGGTCTTGGACCTACACTGACACCTAGTGGTGTGGAGGTAGAATAATGCAAAAGTAATAATTTTTGGTTACCATACCACTGTAGAAACGCTCTGTTTGCAGTAAGCCCTTATTAATTTATTTGATGAATGAATGTGTCTAATAGGAGGGGTCTCAGAGATAAAGCAGTATTCGGTTAGTTGTGTGATTTCAACATGATGGCACCCATGAGGTTACCCACTCCATGTAAAATAAAACAGCTGTTTGGGCTGATATTAAAACATATTTCAAAAGTGTTACTAATTTATTTAGCAGTAAAGCTTAACGAGCTAACTTAAAAAAAAAATAAATAAATACTGAGTCCACCTTTAAAGTTAAACCCCCCTCACTCTGCTTGGGGAGAGAGAGCCGGTATTAAAAAACATCTTCGCAATATAAAAATGTGCAGATACATCACATGCATGTGCACATGCATAATAACAACTTGTTTTCAAGTATGTATTGTGGGGTTCTGTAGTTTGGTCTTCAAGTTCCAGATTCTTTAGATTCTCACAACGATTCACAGGAAGACACAACAGGGTTTTAATCGTCTTTTATACAATACAAAACCTACAAACCTAGTGTAGCATAAGTCTCATGGTCCCATCAGCTAATTAAATTGGCTGTTAGGCGTGAGCTTGCTTTCACATGCCCTTACTTTTGTCTCCAGCAAATGATGTCACACTTAAGTGCATTCCGGTAATGCACATTAAACAAGTTTCCTGCTGGTCACTCCCTGAATCTTCACAGTGTCTTAAAGCAGAAGATCATGCTTAAGATATTCATTACCCTTCAGGACACTGCTACTGATATTAGTCTTGTATCATGACATGATTACTGCTGCTTTTGTATTTTGTGTGTTGATGCTTGTGTTGTATGTATGTGGGTGCATAATGGTATTTATGATGAGAGATTATAGATGTTATTCATCATTACCAATATCAGGAGAACTGTATGTGTTTGTACAAGTGCATGTGAGTATGTTTGCGTGTGTCTGTGTGTTAGCAACAGTGTGTAAATCTCCATTGGATAGCTGTCAGTTCAATGCAATAAGCAATGTCCTTTTTCTCCCCGGCTGGCTGGTAATTGCTGTTCCTTTTTAAGTGGTATTAAATTCAGATGCAATTTAAGGGAGTGCACAGTACGAGATTTCTATCAGAATGGACTTCATGCTGTCTAGTGGTACCCAACTGCTATCTGTTTTGATACCAAGATAGCCACGTTACAGGTCGTTTTGATTTAATCGACGCTGAAGACTACACCAATGGAATAGTAATTTAGTTAATATAGCATTTTTTCCTTGCTCAAAGCGCTTTAAATATTTAAACACTAAAGTAATGATGCATCACCATTGCATGTTATAAGAGTTACGCTCCTATAGTGTCTATCTGTGCTAGTGTGGTCATGCATATGTAGGAGGTAGTGTGTAGGTGTCTAGAAGAAGTACTATGATTTTCATGTATCGCACGGCTCTGCAGGTCTCTGAATGGACAATTCCATTGTGTAAAACATCCCTTCCGTGGATGTCACTAAAAATGTTGCATTCTACGTGTCACCCTATATCTTTCCATTCCATTGGTCAGACCTGATTTGTCAAAAATATTTTAAAGGGTATTAAAAGGATAGTTCAATCAAAAAGGAATAATCTGTCACCCTCATGTTGTTCTAAAACTTTTAGGACAACTTAAAGGGATAGTTCACCCAAAAATGAAAATTTGATGTTTATCTACCCCCAAGGCATCCAAGATGCAGGTGACTTTGTTTCTTCAGTAGAACACAAACTGAGATTTTTAATTCAAACCATTGCAGTCTGTCAGTCATCTCTCAAATGGACCATTGACACTCTATCTACAATCTTAATTAGGAGTGTCAATGGTCCATTTGAGAGATAGGTGGCAGGAATGCACTTATAAGTCTGCGATCCGCCGGAAAGCAAGAAGAAGATGCGAACACGCTCAAGACAGTTCAGACATTGTGGTGAAAAGCAGAGGTAAAAAACTATATAAATACTGTTCAGTTTCTTGCACAGACCGATGGTTTTGTGTCTTTACACATCAGTGTATCGTCACAGGCTGCAACGTATAATTTGGTTTTGTCTGTGTATGTTTTATGACTCTCAGAGCCGTGATTTCCAACCACTTACATTGAATGACTGAGAGACTGCAACGGTTTCAGTTAAAAATCTCAGTTTGTGTTCTACTGAAGAAACAAAGTCACCTACATCTTGGATGCCCTGCGGGTAAGCAGATGAACATCAAATTTTCATTTTTGGGTGAACTATCCCTCAAAGTCTTCAGTAAAACTTGAGTGAGTATAATTGAGGGTTGTTTTAAACCACACTGACTTTCATAATATAGACAAAATCAACCAAAAAATTACTAAAATTATCTTTTTTTGTTTTCTACAGAAGAAAATCATATTTGGATTAACTATCCCTTTTAAGTCAAACTCAGAATTCAGTGGGTATGGAATTATCTCTCACGAGTGAGGAAAATGAGTGGTGAGAATGTATGAGAAGTCCAAGTATCCTGTGGTGTTGTGCGTGTTCCAAGTAAACTCAATGTGCAGTTGTGTCCCACAGGTGCATGAGAGGTTTCTGCCTCTCTTTTCCTCTTCTTATTCCACCTGAGTGATGCTCTACAGTTTATCAGTCCCTGACCGTCCTTTTTTGCACAAAAACAACACATAAACATTTTGTAAAGAAGTGATACTTCCTTTATTTCATGCTTAGAAATGATAATAAATTATTTTAAAATGTGTCTTGGTGTGTGGTTTATAAAGCAGATATAAAGGCCTGCGCACAGCACTCTGACATGCCTCTCCTGTGGCTGTGGCTGCAAAAGAAGAAAAAAAAGAGCTTTCTGCCCTTGTAGTCAATCACATTTAAAGTCACTCATCTATCTCTCTAGCTTTTTCTTTCCTTCTCCCCGGCCTGTTGCTGGCAGGGTGCAGAGGGACCCTCCCTCTTTTGGTTTTCTTCTCTGTCACTACAGCAACACATAGTTTCCAAAGTAGTTCCTGGGAATGGCTGAATGCAACAGACATGTCTTATTTATAGACAGGTAATTGTAAACAGTTGCTATTAATAGTATGTCAGCAGGCACAGAAATATAATTCTTTTTTTTCTTCTTGGCTTTCTGATTTATTATGTCAGAACACATTATTATTATGATACAACACATGCACAAAGGTTACTTGCAAACATTTTGCAAGATAAATTACATGTATTTATTTGCATACAAATATATAAAAAGAAAAATTAATCATTATTCACTCTCAAATTAAAATGCATTTACATTTAAATACATTTTTATTTTGTTTCCTAGTAGGATCAATTCATTTTCTTCTTGTTACCTTTTTTTTTTCTTTTAGACACCAATAGTTCCTTGTTGCCACAGCCTGTCAAGCTCCAAAAAGGACAAAAAAGCACTATAAATGTTGTCCATATGAGTCAAGCACTATTTTTACTGATAATCTTCACCTCCTCTGCAAATCAAATATGGTGCAGGCGGGACGTCAATAAATTCAAACTAAGCTCGCTGGTTTTCAAGAGTCTCATAACCAACATCATGACATCAAACCGTAAAGACATACAGTTTTGAAACAAATAAATAATGACAGAATTTTCATTTCTGAGTGAAATATTCCTTACGTGTAAGGGATATTGGTTCTATAAAGAACTGCACAGCAAAAAAATCTATTGTCAGTGTTACTTTTTACGTCTTTTCAGATCCTGAACTGGCTGACTAGAGCAAATCCCAGTGGCTGTGTCCAAAATCACCCCATATGGTGCATTATTTGCAGTGATGTCTAGAAGCATAGTGGATATAATAGGGTGTACTCCTTTAATCCCATAATGCACCTAAATAATGAATGAACAAACATGAATGAATTTGCCCTCTCATTTTCTTTTCTTATCAGCAAAGTATATTAGTGGAGTAATGTAGGGAATAGTGAATGAGGGTAGTTGTCGATTTCGGATACAGCTACTGTTTAGTGTTACTATAGATGGTTGATCCAAATACAACTACTCAGCAAAAACTGCTTTCTAGCTTTAAAGGCATACAAGCTTCAAGGTGATCAGAATTCTGCATTTCAAACTGTGTCAGCAGTAAGTGGAAAAACCAGACATCCATGTCAATCCCTCAGAGTGATGGATGAAATATGGAAAGAGGAGCACAGTTTTTTCCTTCATCTGTGTCACATGGGTTGAAGTATGGATAGAGCGGCACTAGAACAGTCCCCATGTAGAAAGAAAAGAGTGGTGTCATGGTTACAGCATTGTAGAAAGACACCTCCTCCTTATCACAGTCCAGAAAGATGCCGATGCGGATGGGGAGGGTGTATGAGAGCACCTTTGTGGGCTTTGGGTGGGTGCAGGCCATGATAGAGCCATTTCTGAGGGACAGTGTCCACAGTCCGTTTAATGTGGAGGAGGAGTCCATCTCTCCACGGGGTATGTCCACCCTGGCCACACCCACTCGCCAGGCGGTCTTGCCTTTCACCTCCACCTCCCAGTAATGACGCCCATGAGTGAAGGCCTCTGACCCCATCACGCAGTAATAGAAGTGAAAGCGATTCGGGTTCCTTTCGTCTGGGTTCTCGTTAGGCTGCACCTTGTCTTCCTCGAACGTCACTGAAGTTCTCTCAGCAGAGAAGGTCAAGTGGGGATGTGCCATTTCAGGGTCAAAAGTCAGCGTGGATATGTCTGTGTATGCAAATAAGTTATTCAGAATTGATTTACATCAGATTAATTAGTAATATGTAGTACAATAATTTTAATGTAACAAAAAATACAATATACATAGTTACTAGACTATAGTAGTGGTGTTTCATTTGTAAAAGATTTGGTTTTTTGAATGAATTATTCTCATCCTCTTTCTCAAGCTAACTTATATTTTTCTTCTTTTAGAGCCTCCTGATTGAAGAACATGGACTGATTTTCTTCTTTCAGTTACTGACTATAGCACATAAAAGGTATGCAAGCATTTTCAAGTAGCAAATCATACATTCATTCTACTGAAGTTACTATATACTTCCTTCACTGAACAAATTAGTGATTTGAGTCTGAATGGCTTGAAATGAACACAGTCACTGCATCCAAAATCAAATAGGCTTCCCTACTACACAGTATGTGAAAAACAGTATGCCAAAAGTGTGGTATGTCCGAATTCATAGTATTTGAAATAAAGCAGGGAAAAGTCCCCTGATGACCTACTACTTCCTCCCAGATTCTGAAGAGTGCAATTCATGGACCACCATCAGTGCGTTCCAAAGGGGATATATCGCCCTCAGAAGGGCACTTCGGAGTGAAAACAATCATGGCCGCCATACTGAAGGGTCATTCCAAACCAAAGTGCTCAAAACTGGCTACTTCAAAAGGACCCTTCAGAATGAAGGATTTCAAAGGGTTCAACTGATGGACACTTCGGGCTCCCATGATCCTTTGTGCAGATTCTTTGCATGATGATGGCTCCTCCGTGTGGGCACATGATGAGAACGCAGAAGGGCACTTCAAGAAACAGTTGTTTGGTCCCCTACACCCTTCAACAATTCAAATCACACAAACCTCAAATCAGATAACAACACTTTAATCACCACATCATGAAAACAACTTCCCCAGACCATTTCATATAAAATTCCAAGATAACAACACGTGACGTTCTACTTGGTGCTGTCCATGTCCTCAGACTTGTGGGTAGTGCCTAAGTAGGGCCTAAATGAATCTGGCTGAGGTCAGGTGGTACAGCAGTCATGTGGTCCAAGTTGTAGCTCTCAGAACATTCAAGCATGCAAGAGTTCTGCATGCATGTGAACACTTTGGTTTTGATAGTGTTGCCATAGAAACGTATAATTCAGAACGTTACGTGTTGTCATCTTGGAATTACGGTTATTACGACATGGCGTGAATTCAGCTTTTACTATCCAATGAGGCCATGGGAGAGCATTTATGAATGACAGTGAAGCAATGCAACTGATGCTGGTAGGTCACATGATAGTATCAACATGTCGGACATAATATGTCAGAATTTAATTCACTCATATTTACACTACATAGAGCGTACTTTTTAATTGTTGCGAAGTAAGTTATAAGTTGTAGTCAAATGTATTATCTACTCCGACAGTACACAGTTTCGGATGCACTGAATGGTTTAATCACTTTGTTTGATGTAACCTGCAGAAATAATCATTGATGAACTGATTCAAAAAATTTGAGTCACTGGGATGAACCTAATCACCACCACTATAGTGAGAACAGAAGAAGTAGTAAAGGAAATTCAAATGATTTTTTTTAGTATGTAATAAAAAGATATTATTTAATATTATTTAGTCTTAGTACTTGGGTAGAGGGATGTTTTCATGTGTTTCCAGATCCGGTACTGAATGGGCCCCACAAAGTGACCAGAGAGAATTTCGCTGTCTATTGGGGGAGGACGAATGAAATTCACCTCACATCTAAAAAAGATAAACAATGATAGCTGGACAAGAACAGAGGCAGATGGTGAACAGAATGAGAAAAGTAACAATGATTATGATTATATGAGAATTAGAGACCAAGTGAGAAAGAATAAATAGAAAAGACACTTGCCTTTTCAGAAGCTCTTTGATTTCCTAAATGGGTTTAAAAATATAGTGTTTAGAGCAAGAATGTTCAGATTTAAAGTCATGATTCGCTGCCTGAATGCAGCAGTCAGCTCTTCAGATTCCTCACTCTTTCAATCATGTGATTGTTTAGGCACTTGATCTGAACAGCGTCAAATGGCATCAAGTATGTTCTGTGGGTGTCAACTGCATAAACCATGAAACTAACCCTGTTAGTATTTTACAATTAGTATGTGATGTGGTCAGAGTAGCTGATTTCATAGTAGTTAAATGCACAATAATAAAATAAAATAAAAAACTTGAAGTTTAAATTAGACAATCCATAGAGGATAAGGTATTATTTCTCTCCCAGTGCAGGTCTCTACACTACTTAAAGCTCAAAGATAAAGATTTTACTGCTTAGTCTGTCAGACTATTTAAAATGGAAATCTACCTTCAAAAGTTTGGGGCTGTCATCTTCCCGCAGTTTGCAGTTCAGAGTCTCGATGGCTTTCTCTAGATCTCTACTCTGCATGGCAAACTTTTTCTCTCTCTCTTTTAAGATCTTCACCCGTTTGTCCCTTTCCTTCCTCAGCCGTTCCAGGTCTGTCTCTTCCTCCTCATCCAGGAAACGATGGAGGTTTTGGAACTCTGCTCGAATTTCATGTTCTATCTCTTCAAATCTGTTCTGTGGAAGAGCATAAAAAAGAGACACTGATAACTTAATGAGAAACACGAAGGAAGAGAGACTAATAACTTTGGAGAAAAGAGCAGGCTGAGATTAGCTTAATAATGAAGTTACAGGTGCTGGTCATATAATTAGAATATCATCAAAAAGTTGATTTATTTCATTAATTCCATTCAAAAAGTGAAACTTGTATATTATATTCATTCATTACACACAGACTGATATATTTCAAATGTTTATTTCTTTTAATTTTGATGATTATAACTGACAACTAAGGAAAATCCCAAATTCTGTATCTCAGAAAATTAGAATATAACTTAAGACCAATACAAAGAAAGGATTTTTGAGCTTTTGTATGAGCATTTACAGCACTCAATACTTAGTTGGGGCTCCTTTTGCCTGAATTACTGCAGCAATGCGGCGTGGCATGGAGTCGATCAGTCTGTGGCACTGCTCAGGTGTTATGAGAGCCCAGGTTGCTCTGATAATGGCCTTCAGCTCTTCTGCATTCTTGGGTCTGGCATATCGCATCTTCCTCTTCACAATACCCCATAGATTTTCTATGAGGTTAAGGTCAGGCGAGTTTGATGGCCAATTAAGAAAAGGGATACCATGGTCCTTAAACCAGGTACTGGAAGTGCAGGTGCCAAGTCCTGTTGGAAAATGAAATCTGCATCTCCATAAAGTTGGTCAGCAGCAGGAAGCATGAAGTGCTCTAAAACTTCCTGGTATACGGCTGTGTTGACCTTGGACTTCAGAAAACACAGTGGACCAACACCAGCGGATGACATGGCATCGCAAACCATCACTGACTGTGGAAACTTTACACTGGACCTCAAGCAACATGGATTGTGTGCCTCTCCTCTCTTACTCCAGACTCTGGGACCCTGATATCCAAAGAAAATGCAAAATTTACTTTCATCAGAGCACATAACTTTGGACCACTCAGCAGCAGTCCAATCCTTTTTGAAGCAAGATGTGTTTCTGACGCTGTCTGTTGTTCAAGAGTGGCTTGACTCAAGGAATGCGACAGCTGAAACCCATGTCTTGCATATGTCTTTGTGTAGTGGTTCTTGAAGCACTGACTCCAGCTGCAGTCCACTCTTCGTGAATCTCCCCCACATTTTTGAATGGGTTTTGTTTCACAATCCTCTCCAGGGTGCGGTTATCCCTATTGCTTGTACACTTTTTTCTATCACATCTTTTCCTTCCCTTTGCCTCTCTATTAATGTGCTTGGACACAGAGCTCTGTGAACAGCCAGCCTCTTTTGCAATGACCTTTTGAGTCTTGCCCTCCTCGTGCAAGGTGTCAATGGTCGTCTTTTGGACAACTGTCAATTCAACAGTCTTCCCCATGATTGTGTAGCCTACAGAACTAGACTGAGAGACCATTTAAAGGCCTTTGCAGGTGTTTTGAGTTAATTAACTGCTTAGAGTGTGGCACCAGGTGTCTTCAACATTGAACCTTTTTACAATATTCTAAATTTCTGAGATACTGAATTTGGGATTTTCCTTAGTTGTCAGTTATAATCATCAAAATTAAAAGAAATAAACATTTGAAATATATCAGTATGTGTGTAATGAATAAATATAATATACAAGTTTCACTTTTTGAAATTAATTATAGAAATAAATCAACAATTTTAAGATACCCTAATAAAATGACCAGCACCTGTATTACTCAAATTTAATACCAGAAATTGTTCATTAACAGTTTCACATACTGTTATACAACTCATGCCAAATGTCAAATCAGATGATGACATGCATCAAGAGTTATTTAAATATGAATCTTAACTGTTTCTGAATGGGACATATAAAAAGCTCTAAAATGGTGCATCTTTATTCATGAAAATATATAGCGTCTATATCTTTTTGGAAGGGGTGATCACATTGCCAGAGTTTATTTTGTAATATTGACACATATTTTTGTTTTGTGAGTTATCTTTCCATGCCAGCCAGTAAGTGGTGTTGTGACGAAAAGACCATTAATACTCATTTAGTCATATAAATATTACCAAGATAAATCAGGCAGTACTGTACCTCGACCTCCAGTGCGTCCACAAAGGCATCTTTCTCAGCCTCGTTACATTCATCAATTTCATGTTTGATCTTTTTAATCGCCTGGATGAGCTTCTCCTGAAACACAAACAGGCACAAAGTCAGTTTGTAGTGTAATAAACTGATTTAGTAAGTACACTAATTAGATTATTAGACTGTTTGCATAGTGTAATCCTAAACATCAGATTTTCCTTTTATTCCAAATAACACATTCAAACACTTGTCTCATTTCGGACTTTCTAGAAACAGAAACCGTTCACACTGTGTATTTCACCTTGCCATGACGTATGAAGGTGACATTTTATTCTTACCTTTTGGGCACCGAGGAGAGAGTTGTTAAAGTTGTTCTTTGTGTCCTTCATGTGATTTGTATGCATTCCAGTTTTCCTTGTCAGAACAAAGCAGACAGAACTCTGGGATCTCACATGTGTGTGTGTTTGTGTGTGTGTGTGTGTGAGAGAGAGAGAGAGAGAGAGAGAGAGAGAGAGAGAGAGAGAGAGAGAGAGAGAGAGAGAGAGAGAGAGGGAGGGAAGAAAGAAGGACAAAGGCAATATGTGGGCAATATATCAAAGGAAGGCAACAGACTGATTGGTTCAGAGGCTGGAGGTGACCAACACATTCGACTGATCTAAACAAGTTACTTTAAAAATAAATACAATATAATATCTGGAATGGCTTTGACTTTACTAGGATGTAAACAAAGGAGAAGAAAAGCAAAGGGAGGTATTGTGGGGTCCACAGCTGTCTCACTGCACCACACAAGCGATTTATGGAAGTGAGGGAAGAGATATTCTATTTCTGTCTGCAACAAGAGCCAACGTCAGAGAACAGAGGCAGACTATTAAAGGCAGCAAGACAGACAGAAGGGCTGGTGAGGGGCTTATATTTCACTCTGTAAGGGGTCTGACATAAGGATTTTTTCTCTGTGTGTGTGTGTAAATGCACAAATGATATATAACAGCAAAGAAAGAACGACTATGTGCCTCTGTTGTATGTGCAAACAGAGGAAGACTATGTTTCATAAAGAGCAGTCTGTCAAGCAAAGATTGTTCAAATATTTCTGTGGAATAGTCGAGGGCAGAGTTCTATGACAAGAAAAAAATCCTTTGTGGGATACGTCACCTCTCTCTTTCTCTCTCTCTCTCTCTGTGAAAACTGCTCAACCAAAGCGATGTATTATTCAAGGACCTGTCCTGAGTGTCTGACTGCTGGGATGCAGAATCAGTAATTTTTTTTTTTTTTTTTTTTTTTTTTTTTTAATTCATAAATTATATGAAAAAGTATTGGGTGTACAAATAAAAAACAATTGTGATGTGAAGTTTATTGAGGACCCCTAGTGGACACCGACCAACTGAATTGGCTGCAGTGAAATAATTACATTTTTGTTTAGTTTTAATTTTAATTACATTTATTACGTGCATATAATTCATTTTAATGCATTTATTAAAGTGAACTGAACTGAATTTTATATGTTGTTGTTATCTTTATGGGGATGCGCTCTAAAGGATTGTCGAGAAAGAACAAAACAACATAAGGACACTCATGCAATATGATGAACTTTGAAATCAGCCTTTGTTTAGAAATGATTTTTCTAGGGAGAGATTGTCTAATGACTCCAAAACCCGTTTCCTGTACGAATTACGTTGAAAGCGGAAGTAAACAAAGAGCACATCGCGGTTCAGTACAGCACCTGACACAAACGAGATTATGTGTTTATTGTCATTGTTAAATGTCCTGTAATTTTATTTGGCATAGTATAGTTTATAACATTATCATTATCTAATCTGTGGAGTTTAGCTTGTTTGTTATACTTAACAAATACATAATTTGTTCATTCTTTAGCTTGCTGAATATGCAGCTTTAGCATGCCTAGCAGAGCAGCAGTAGTTTTTAAGATCTATTTCAGTCTCTTAAATCTTTCTGGACAAACATAGACATTAACATTTGGAGGACAACAGTACCGTTTCGTTGGCGAACCCATATAAACTAGCAAAACCATTTGAAAACGACGGTAAATCTCCGTTTAAGCTTTAGAAATGAACGGGCAAGCTGAAGTAGAGGTGGATTACAAGAGAAAATACAAAAATCTCAAACGCAAGTTAAAGTTTCTGGTATATGTGAGTATCTTTTTCGTCATTGGTAAATATTGTTTTTTTGTGTGTGTGTTATTTTAGATTGTTACCCTCTGTCTTAATTTCTCTGTTCAGGAGCAAGAGTGTTTTCAGGAGGAGCTGAGAAGAGCTCAGAGGAAACTATTAAAAGTTTCTAGAGACAAAAGGTAGAACCTGGAGTCTCATTAGCACAGTTATCAAATGCTTCACCTTTGTTTGACCTACATGCACAGAATTAAACACTTCTGCTTGTGTCAGTTTTCTGTTGGACAGACTGTTGCAGTATGAGAGGGTGGATGAAGAGTCTTCTGGTAGGTCTCTGATGAAAGTGCCTGTCTGCAAACCTGTAGGGATCTTCAAGGAATTTTGTGAGCAAAGAGTGTTGTGTTTCCAGATTCTGATGCAACAGTTTCCTCAGACAGCGATGGAGAAGGAGCCAGGGAGAGAGACAGAGAAGCAGGGAAGAAGTGAGTTGGCAGCAAGTTAATCTTTTTTTTTTTTTTTTGCATTTGAGAAATTTTACCTTATTGAAATGTACAAAGTACTATCCAAAATGTTGGGCTCGGTAAGATTAATTATTTTACAAGGATACATTGATTTGATCAAAAGTTACAATGAAGACTTACATTAGTATACTTTTATTTTAAATACTGATCGTTTGAATTTTCTATTCACTAAAGAATCCTGAAAAAAAAAATGTCATGGTTTTCACAGAACATACTAAGCAGTTTTTAACATTGATAATAATATGAGGTTTCTTGAGCACAAAATCAGCATATTAGAATGATTTCTGAAGGATCATGTGAAACTGAAGCCTGGAGTAATGATGCTGAAAATTCAGCTTTGCATCACAGAAATAGATTACATTTTAAAATGCATTAAAATGGAAAACAATTATTTGAAATTGTAATAATATTTTACAATATTGTATTTTTGATCAGAAAATGCATTGTTGGTGAGCATAAGAGATGTCTTTATTAAACATAAAAAACATTTTTTTTTTTTTTTTTAAATCTCACTGACCTACAGTAGTATAGAGACCTTTAATGGGTTGTTGAATAAACATTTTAATGCATGTGTTCCTTTTGAATATTGCCATGGTCAGAATTACATAAGACTGCATTGCATTTGTAGTGCAAACGCTAACGTGTAGCACTCTGAGTATTTACCTTTCAATCATCCATTAAGCTTAAAAATTTGCCAGTTACACGCTTCTTAAAAGAAATAACCATCCGATTGGAAAAGATTTGAGAAAGCACAAAATTGTATATGCACAAGACTTCATAGAACATAGAAACTCATAGGCAGTGACAGACAATGCACTTTTTAATAGCTTTGAATAAATTATGAATGCAAAATGCTACTTCACTTAAGAAAAAAGAAAAAGAAAATTGATGTAGAGGTTGTGAGACACATTATCTTAGGTTAATTAAATAAATACTCCGCAAAAATTGAATTTTGTTTGTGGCTAGATTAAATCACATTTCCAAGTTGCTTTGCATACATCACTTATGCTATTGGCTGTTTTTTTTTTTTTTTTTTTTTTTTATAGCTCTGTGTCTTCAATAAATCTATTGATTTGTTTTTTTAGGAGGAGGAGTCCTGGAGTTCCTCCAGTCCCTTCGTCCTCATCTCCTCATCTCTCATTCCTGTCCCGCTCTGGTGCGGTTCCTCTCCAGTCATCTGCTCCGGCACAGTACCTCAACACTGTGAGTACATCACACCTCCATGTGCACTCCCATGTCTCATACTGTACATACTGCACTCATGGTTTTCAGTTAGTCACATTGTTTTTGTCACCTGTTAATTTGTCATTTTATTCATTTTTTTCTCTCTTTTTGTCTTTGTATCACCTCACCTGGTTTGCATGGACTTCACACACATCACTCTGGGTACTCTGGGTGTGTTTGTGGGAATGATTGTTACTCTTTGGTGGCCTTGGGTGTGTGTGATTCTGGGTGAGCAGTTACCCTTCCCTCCTGAGTATTTGGCTCCCTCTGCTGAGCGAGTGAAGAAAGAGAGAAAAACAAAACTGGCCAAACACAGGAAAGACGGTTCAGGGAAGGTGAGAGGGGGACAGAGAGGTTGACGTTGGAAATGCAATGGCCTAGATTCATGTTGCTTTTATTGCTACACTGTTTGTCATGTCTTGTAATAATCTTACAGTTACATGAACACATTTTTCTTTATGCATTTTAGTTACATATGCTTTTGATTTGCAGTCTAATAACAAACATTTCTCTGCTTCTCCCTCTTATTCAGGTGGTTGGCCCACTCACATCCAGTTACCCTGCGGGCAGTGGTGCAGCTGGGGGTGCAAGTGGGCCCTTCAGCTGGGTCCCACAGCAGATGCTGAGTGAGGATGCAGCTGAGGAGGATGGAGAGAGTGAAGGAGAGAGTGACAGAGGAGAGGAGGAGAGAGGAGAGGGTGATGAGGCAGAGCTGGTTATTGACATACCCAATGAGTGAAGGTAATAGACAAACACAGGCTTCTGTGAGCATTCAGCAGGAGCTTTAATTTAATCCAAAATACACAGTTGCTTATCCAGAACTTCAACATTAGAAGGGCAATATAATGTTATCTAGCTGGCTAACATACACGATTTTTCAAAAGTTTGGGGTCGATAAAATAATAATAAAAAAAAGATTGTTTTTGAAGAAAGTCTGTTGCGTTCACCAGTCCTGCATTTATTTTATCAAAATAACAGTAAAAAAGAAATATTGTGAAAATAACTGTGTTCTTTTTATATATATATATTTTTAAAATATATCTTATTTTTGTGATACCAAAGCAGCCATTACGTCTTCAGTGTCACATGATCCTTCAGAAATCTTTCTAATATACTGATTTGCTGCTCAAGAAACATTTTTTATTATTATTGCCAATGTTTTTTTGTTTTTTTTTGTGGAAACCATGAGTTCAAAAGAAATTATTTATTTGAAATAGAAATATTTTGTAACAATGTAAAAGTCTTTACTGTCATTTTTAAGCAATTGAATACATCCTTTGTCAGTCAAAATATTAATTTATTTTAAGTAAAACACTCTTACCCTAAACATTTGAATAGTAGTGTATATGTGGTTTTGTTAAATGGCAAAAATGACTTTTGTTTTGGTATGAATGTGTTGAAAACTACAGATGTTTTACTTCATTGCTTTCTAGGAAAAGAGTGTTTATGGATTTGTTTATGGATTTATTGAGTGAAGTAATAGAGAAAAATAGTGGGTAAAATTGTAAAAGAATGCTTACCATTTAATGAAAATATTTAAAAATAAATTTTATATGAAAATATTTTTTCTAGCAAATATAAAAATACATTGCTAATAATAATAAAAAAAAAATATTAATAATTGATCATTTTATTTGTGATGGGGCTAGTGAAAGTATTGGCAGGACAACCAGAAATGTTTCTTATTGTTGAGCCCTGTTTTGTGAACCCGTTTTGCACACCTTACAAATTATAACATATTATTAGATAATTCAGATCTTTCCAGATAGGCAGGTACTCTATTTATCCTGTGTGGGAAATTGGAGATAGACCAAGTTAAATGGATTTTGTGATTCGTCATTAAGAAAATTGGATCTGTGTTATGTTGGCGTTTAGTTGTATAACAGACTGAGTTACAAAAAAACAACAACTCCTGACTCATCGTGGATACTGGATAGGCTTATTTTTAAAGACTGCTGAGCTGCAGTGTATTACCTTTAAGTGTGCCTTAAATGTATAGTTACGTGACAGCATTTAGTCAATAAGAGGAGGGGGGAAGAGAGTGAGTGAACTGGACAAAGAGAGAGAAACACACTGAGATTGAGAGAGCCACTCCCATTTTACCCAGGAACACATCCACACTAGCCCAGGCAAGTTGCTGTGGGATTATTAAGCAGGCACACATACCATCTGAACATAAACTAGACATGGCAGTACCTCTAACAGTTTATTACCAGGATCATTTATGTCTCTAATAGAAGATATTACATTAATACAATTCAAATCTATTTCTTTCTGTCTTTCTTCACACAGGTGCTAAATGAAACTGCAAGCAAAGTATTTTTTCAAAATCATTTTTGTTTAATGTATTTTTAATGTCCTCTGATTTTTCTTTTTATTAAATATTTAAAATGTTCCCCTGTGTTTCTGTCTGTACTTTCTTTGTTGAGAGTTTTTGAGTCAATACACTAGCACCTGTTTTCATAGATCACCTCTGATTTGTGAAATTCCATATTTATTCCATAAAAATGACTTTAGCTGCAAAAATTAAGTGTTGATGTGGGGGAATGCTGACACACAGGTAGTCTTTAAGGTGTGTGAGAGGTGTGTGCACTGGTTTGTGTGCATTATAGCAATACTAAAATGTGGTGTAGTCAGAAAGTGTGATTTAGAAAGGGAGGGATGGATGAAAGAGAGTGAGGGAGTGAAAGGGGGAGGGATGAAGAAGGTTGTGAGATTGTGCTCAGACTCATTCTGCATAGCCGAAGATTGAGGGGGAGAGAGAGCTGCCAGTTCAGCACTGTTAGCTGCAGTCTCTGCTTCGTTGTACTGAAGGTTTCAGCCATGCTGTTTGCTCTGCCCAGACTTGCAGTGTTCATTTCTGCAGTGCTGTTTAATGATGTTGTAGTCCGGGCAAGTACACTCACGGAGCTTGATCCAGGTTTCCTCCAGTGTCAAGAGTGTTTTTTCAGAGGTGCACCTCCACACTCATTGTCTGAGCTGGGTTTGGAGCAGCGATGTCACAGACATCTGACCGGACGGCCTTTTGCATCGCTCTATAACACCAACTGCCAAACCACCGTCTATACAGCCCTTCACTTGAGCTTGAATAATGGATGGGGCAGAGGAGAGCAGAGCACGGTGAGACTATTTTTCTCTCTCTTAGTCTTGGAGCTTGTATAGACTTCAGAGGAAGATTTGAGCATATGTATTTGCTAAAAATGCGTTGTTGTGATGAAGTGTTGGCTGTTATCTCATGGGCAGAGCTATTGTACTAAATGAGTGTAAGAACAGGTTATAGATGACTGAATTTTAATTATAGTCATGACAGTTTCTGCTGATATGCAAGTGTACGAGGCTGTCAAGTCAAGCAGAAGAGAAAAATCTTACAATTTCATGGATCATTTAGTAATATTTTTGTAATTTCTATTAATTAACAACAACAAAAAATCATTAAAAATGCAGTTTGTACACTGACACTGACTCAAGTACACCTATGATATTTTTTTTTCATCTAAAGTGTTTTTTGTTTTTTTTATTTTGTACATTTAAAGTTAGAGTTTTTAAGAACATTATTATTTATTTATTATTAAAATCATTCTATACAATTCAAAAAAACAAATAAATACAAATATATATATACACATATATAATGAATTGCATATATATATATATATATATAGAATAAATGTATAATAATTTTTTTAATATTTTAACAAAATTGCTTAATTTCTTATTACAATTAAGAAATCATGTCTTCAAAGTCAGTTGTTGTGCAACCAACATGCAGAAAACAAACAGGAAATTACATCATAGAGAGTATCCCTGGAGTCCCTGTGTGCTGTGTGTCAAGGCCAATAAGTCTCCTAAAATACCAGATAATTGGACCTTTTTATGACAAGACAAGGTTAATTCTGGTAGAAAAATGCCATGTGGTGCAGCTCCCCAGCATCTAGCATCAATATATAGATTACATTTCAAACTTTTTTTTTAAGGTTTTTAATTTCTTTACTATGGTCACTCTTACAGACAAGTGCAATAGGCTGATAGATTGATGTTATACAGAATGCAAACAAACCCATTAAGACAATCTGACTGTTGTTTTTTTTTAAACAAGGCTATTCGTGAAATTGACTCAGAACAGGTTGTTTCATTCAGTCACACCTCAAAATCTCATTTGTTTCTATCAACCACAGAACTCCCAATTTCAAATTCTTTGTGTAAAGTGAACATTCTGTCATTATTTACTCCCATGTCATTACAAAACCGTACATCATTTTTTCTGAAGAACAAAAAAGAAGATATTTTTATTACATTTTTTTTTTTAGTCCATACAGTGAAGGTTAGTTAACATTCTTTAAAATGTATTCTTTTACATTCTGCAGAAGAAAATCATATAGTTTTGGACTGGTATGAAGGTGAGCACTGTAAAAGATGTCAGAATTTTCATTTTTGGGTGAACAATCCTTGAACATTGCAAAATATTGTGCATGTTTGTCCATTTGTATTGTAGAGAAATGCTTTTTAGTGAATACTTCTGCAATTAAATAATTAATCATACCTGTGTTTTTTACCCTATCAGCAGGATGCCAGAGAAGAGATCAGTGATGACTCCCCTGTGGCCATCCCAGCTCTTTACAGAGAAACCACAGATGAGGCCCCATCACCCCATCACAACTACCCTCTTCTGAAATGGGACGCTCTGACAGCAGAGTTTATACGGAGCTTGGTCATACCAATGTGTTCAAAGACAAGTGGAGAAATGTATGTGCAGATTGGTGTGGGTGGGTTTAATGAGTGCATGGGGAAACTGTTGTGGTCAGCAGTGTGTTGTGCTGCATCAGATGGAGATGGTAGTTTCAGTGTTGGGCTAGTGAAGGAGGGGGACATGAAGGTGCTCAGCATTGAGGCTTTGGAGGAGCTAATAGGAGTTACAGGCCTGTTTTCAGGAGGTTGTGGTGAAGTAGGACATCAGAGCGAAGAGGAACTTGCATCGCTCTTGAAAAAGCAACTGAATGGCATCAAAACACCCAACTCTGATAAGCAAAGTGAAGAACACATCGGCAAACACAACTCTCAGGAAACAGAGATGATAGAGAAAGTGATTTTGGAGCACGACAATGGTAAAGCTCCAAGCTACATATCTTCTTTGAGCTCAGACATGGACATTCAGGAGAGCACCAATGAGACAGAGAGATCAGAGTCTGTCCTCCTCTATGTTTTGTCTTCCACTGTCTCTCTCCTTTATGCCCCTTTCTCCCCAGTCGTAAACACAGTCATTAACCTTCCCTTTCAGCTAACCTACATTCTTCAGGAAGATCTGGCTGTTCTGGCCTCGGTGCCTGGTGACAGCTACACTTTGGTCAACAACTTGGCTTCAGGAGTGTCATCTGCCATTTTGTGTGTGTTGAACACCTTGTACCAGACAGGAGAAACAAGCGTGTGCACGGTTTACTCCTGCCTCAGTCCGTTAGCCGGCAGCCTGTTCATGGCGTTCCAGGAGGGATTCATAGGGACAGGCACTCTGGCATTGGATACCTTGGGAATCATGACAGGAACGGTGGGGAATGGTTTTAGGATCATCAGGATGATTCTTGGGTCAGTCTGGGATCAGACGGTAGATTATCTATGTGCCGTATCCTCGGAAATGGGCCACCAGGTGTCAACAGTGGGAAGTGGGGTTGGCAAACTTACCTGGAGAAGTGGAAGGGGGGTGGGCCACCTGCTTAAAATTATGGCATCCATCATCGGTGGAGTAGTGGACAATACAATATCGAATGTCCAGGAAGCTTTTGGAGGGAGCTCAGGGGAATCATCTGAATTGCAAACACCTGAATTCCTGAAATCTGAAGTTGTCGGTGAATAGACTTAAATGTGTGTATATGCTTGTGTTAGATAACTTATTTGCATATTGCAGCACAAATAGTGTACAAGTCCCCGCCCACTTTTTTCAGCGACTTTGGTTCCGGAAGTATTTTTCCTATATTTTCCCATCGAGAAGTCTTTGTTAAAGAGTTATAAGCCATAAAACCAAACCAACTATCTATGAGGTGAATCATAACATTACAAACTTTGATTTATAAAAAGTATTTGAAAGTATGACTTAAAGGTACAAGACTGTGTTCTTAACATATATTTTACGTTTATTGCGATGTATGTACAAATTATGTCATTTGCATCGTTTAATGGAGGCGGGCAGCCAGTTGGTGCAGTGTGCTTGATTCAGTTATCTGAATGGTGGAGATTTATCAGCAGAATCATAATTTAGTTTTTCACTATGAATTCCACTGTTGAAATTGATCCTTTAAAAATTAAGTAGAAATCATGCAGACTAATGGCTTCAGCAAAGGCATATACAATACTGATTAACAATTTTGTAGCTCACAGTTGGTCTGTCATTTAAAAATGTACAAGTTATTGTTAAATCAGTTCCCCTTTGGAGAAACTGTATGGGATTTTTACTTCCGGAACCTGACCTTTGCACTCTGTAGTGTCCGACTGCGCTCTGAATATTAACCATATGGCATGAAACCTCTGTTTTACTTTCTGCCTTAAAATACCTCCATAAACATCCTAATGTTTTTTTAAAAATAAGGAAGGTGCAGGGTGATTTGCAACTCTTTCAATATGCTGAGAAATGTTTATGTTTTAAGGGGCAGAAAGATTATGTAATAATTGTGAAATGTTGGTAGTTTCATCTGACATACAAAGACCTTGCTGTGTCATGGTTTATATGCTGCATTAAAACCTCTTCTTTGTGAGTCATGCTCCCTGTCATTTATAGTCTAATAGCACAAGACCTTCTTCGAGGTAAGTCTACTGAATAACAAGATAAACTGTGCAGAAAGGTGAAAAGTTGAGGAAACATTTTATAATGTACCATCACTTATTATTAGAAGAGCACCTGGCACCTGTACATAATATTTTATTATGACGAGTCATTTATGTGAATACTATCTCCATTTTTTTTTTCGTTCTTGTGAGGAGTTTTCATGGATCTCCAAATATGATATTATTATTATAAATATATATAATATTACTTATTTAATATTTAGTTTCCATCAAGTTGTCCATGTAACATTATTATTTTTCCCTACTCTTTACAGTATGCTACTGTACTGTTAGATGTATTTATTTACTTATTTACTTACTCTATGAATTATTTACTCATTTATTTTAACCTATTTTTATTTATTTGTTCTTTCTCTAAACCTAGCACTCCATTGTGGTCCCCTGGGGGTCCCTGGACCCTAGAAGGCTTATGAGATGAAATTGGTGAAAATTATATTAGCTCATCAAAATAATACAATTTAAAACGTTGTCAATACTTTTATCTCTATATAAAAAAATGTTCTTAACTGGCAATATAAAATAAAATAAAAAAGATAAGCAATCTTTCCATTATTTCATTTGTACACTGCCTATCGGTTCTCATTTTTCAGTGGCTTACATAACGTTGAGTGTAATTGTAGCTAATAGCGCCTCTATCGGAGACTTTAGGCTGTTACACATTTCTTACGTCAGACGGATGCGCTTTGCGACTGGTAACATCACTTTACGGCAGCGCTGAAGAAGCATTGGATTCTCTGCATGCTGGATTTAGGCAGACGTTTCTCCACTGCAGCCTACAGGTGAGTTACTAATGATATTGAACAAGACTTAAACAAACACAGATATTGCCGTATGTATGCTGATCAATACAATACAATGTGTGTATATGTGTCGTATATGTAATTTCTTGACTTTTGCAATCATAGCTCTGCTGCACTGAACAGATCATGCGTTTAGCCAATTAGCCGGTCTGTTTTTACCTCAAAATACTAAAACTATTATTGAAACATTACATTGTAATAAAAAGGTTACTTAATAAAAGAGTTTATTAAGATTTTAAAATGAA
The DNA here is from genome assembly GCF_018340385.1 of Cyprinus carpio. Lineage (NCBI taxonomy): Eukaryota > Metazoa > Chordata > Actinopteri > Cypriniformes > Cyprinidae > Cyprinus > Cyprinus carpio. The sequence continues at coordinate 3,342,414 of NC_056587.1, forward strand.
TAAAATTACTTAAGGGAATCTTAATTTAGTGATATGTTCTACATATAGTTATGTACAGTTTATTTGTCATTTGCACAATTAAAACAAGTATGACGAGGCTCAAATCACAAAATTAAATATATAAGGAAAGCAGAAAAGTGTGATATAAAATAGTTGTAAATATTAACATCGTAAAGGTTTTGTTTATTGACAAAGAATATTGACATTATTCTGATACTTTTGCTTTCGTTTCCGTGTTAAAGCTCTGTCGTTAATATAACAGTCATGGACACAAAACTGTAGAAATTAAATACAATTAATAATTAATTATAAGAGAGTTTTACAAAATATTTATTTTCTGAAAAAAAAAAAGTAATTATTAATTGACTTGTCTCTCTGCCAGATGGACACTCTATACATCTCTTCCCACCCTGATGACTTCAGGAGTTTGTTGCCCTTGATCGCTGCTGAATTCTGTCCATCTCCTCCACGAATTGTTCATGAGGACCCTCCGGCTGAGGTGGCTAGATCTCGCCCTGCGCTGGTCTTAGCTGGCGCGGGGGGCACCGTGCTCACCGGTGCTAATGCTGTGAGCTGGTACCTGGCAGCAGCGGGCAAGCAGACAGGCAGCGAGAAAAAACAGGAAAGTCAGGTTTGGCAATGGCTGAGCTTTGCTGAGAATGAGCTGACACCGGTGGCCTGTGCTGTGACATTCCCTCTGCTGGGGATCATGGGGGTTGATAAGAAGGTATGTATTTGTCCCATATATGATCAAAATGCATTATTATTATAGATGCACTATTATTATTTTTGATGTAATATCAACTGATCTTTAATTTTAGCTCCAGCAGAGTTCCAGAGCAGAGCTGCTGCGTGTTCTCAAAGCTCTAGATGAGACTCTAGCGCCGCGGACGTTCCTCGTAGGAGAGGCTGTGACTTTGGCAGATATTGCTGTTTCTGTGGCGGCACTCCTGCCATTCAAATATGTGAGTACACATTTGTACACTTGACCACATTAACTCTTTTATCTTAACAGATTGTATTATTAAAAGGCTTGTTCACCCAAAAGATTCACATTTAGATTCTGACATCATTCTAAACCTACCTGTATGTATTTCTTTCTTCTGTGGAACAAAGAAGACATTTTAAAAAAATGTTTGAACTGTTTTGGCCAAACAATGAAAGTCAGTGGAGTCCAGAAACAATGTTGCATGCCATTGACTTCCACTGTATGGGCAAAAAAACACCTAGACATTTAATAGAAGAAAATCATACTGATTAATGTTGTTTTAGTATTATTTTACCTTTTATAATACCTACATATTATTTATGAATATTTTGAATAAGGTTGTTAAAATGTCTGTTTTAGTTAATTGGTTATGTGCTTTTGTATATATATATATTTCTTTATTTGTTTATATATATTTCTTTATGGCTTTAATTTATTTTTATTTTAGTACTTCAGTTTAAAATGATTTATTTCAGTTAGTTGCCAAGGCCAACATTTCTAATTTAAGGTTTTACATGTAGGTTTTTCGTGTAATATTTAAATTTTAGCTTTATTTCGATTCATAAAAAAATGCATAAATAGAAAATAGTACAAATTCAGTTTTAGTTATACAATTATACAGGTTTTAAATTTATATTTAATTAGTTGTAATTGGTGTCAAAGGATGATTGATCGATTCCTCATTATTAGTATGTGTTTGTTGCATTTGAAGGCATTGGAGCCTGTGGACAGGAAGTCGTTGGTGAATGTGACCAGATGGTTTAATACCTGTATGAACCAGCCACAGTTCCTGAAGGTGTTGGGTAAAATCTCACTGTGTGAGAAAATGGTGCCTGTGACACCCAAACCTAGCCCTGCTGTCACTGCCACAGCAACTGCTGCTTCTGAAGCGGCTACACCTGCTAATGGTAAGAATGTGTGTGTTTTGAAGAATGGTATTCAGGAATAGTGTTTTGTGTGTATTTTACGACCATTATAAACAAGCAGATTGAAACATCAGCTTGTAACTGCAGAGAGATTGTAGTCTTATCACAGTCTGAATGCCTTTTAGGAGCTGTCTGTTTCCGCTGAATGACTGGTTTGATTTATTATTCTCAGGTCCACCTAAAACGGAGGCTCAGCTGAAGAAAGAGGCCAAGAAGCGAGAAAAGATGGAAAAGTTTCAGCAGAAGAAAGAGATGGAAGAGAAGAAGAAGAAGATGCAGCCTCAGACTGAGGTCGAGTGATGATCCCAGCATCTTATTATCTTATTAAAACTGACACAAACAGAGAACTTGCCATAATGTATTGCTTCAACTTCTGTCCCCTCCAACAGAAAAAGGCCAAACCTGAGAAGAAGGAACTGGGTGTGATCACCTACAAAGTCCCCACGCCACCTGGAGAGAAAAAAGGTGTGCTTTTGCTTCCATTAGCAGTAATGATATTTTTCAGATTTGTAATGCACCCGTCTAGTCATTTATGTGTCTCCCTTCATGTGTTTCAGATGTCCTGAGTCCTCTGCCTGATTCTTACAGTCCTCAGTTTGTGGAAGCGGCCTGGTACTCCTGGTGGGAGAAACAGGGCTTCTTCAAGCCTGAATATGGGGTATGACATAAAAATAATCAAAAGTATTAGGTTCATCCTCATACACTGAAGGTGCCCAATAATTCAAAAGGTTGGGGTCAATTAAAATCATTAAAGAAATTAGTTTTTTTTATTCAGCAAGGAAAGATTAAAATTGAAACATATAATGGTTTCCACAAAAATAATTACCTTTTTTATCATTAATAATAATAAGAAGGAATTATCACATTAGAACAAATATGATAGGATAATGTGACACTGAAGACTGGAGTAATGGCTGCTGAAAATTCAGCTTTGCATCACAGGAATAAATGTAAAATATATTCAAATAGAAAACTGTTCTTTTAAATAGCAATAATGTTTTATAATATTACTGTATTTACTATACTTTATAAGCAAATAAACACAGCCTCGGAGAGCATAAGAGGCTTATTTTAAATACATAAAAATTTTGAATGATAGTGTCAATTTTTGAAATAATTTTTCTGCTTCCAGAGGAAGAATGTAAGTGAGCCAAACCCATGTGGAGTGTTCATGATGTGTATTCCTCCACCTAATGTAACCGGATCCCTCCACCTTGGTCACGCCTTGACCAATGCTATTCAGGATTGCTTGACAAGATGGTAACCAGTCATAATTGTTATAAATTATTAATGTAACTGTTATAAGCCATAATGTTAACTTTATACAGTAATTATAAAATAGACAGGCATATAACTGCTAATAAAGCATAACAAAGTTAATTCACTTCAGGTAAGCCCAATATAATAAATGACTGTTGAGGAGTGAGCTATGATGACATCATGCGTCAAAAGTAATGATGTGTGAAATGGGTTTGCTTTGGTGTGATGATGCAGGCACAGGATGAGAGGAGAGACCACACTGTGGAATCCCGGCTGTGATCACGCTGGTATCGCCACACAGGTGGTGGTGGAGAAGAAACTGATGAAAGAGCGAAAGATGACCAGGCATGATCTCGGAAGAGAGAACTTCATCCAGGAGGTCTGGAAGTGGAAGAACGAGTGAGTGTGAGAGGTTGAGGAGAATTCTGGAATGGAGATGGATCGTTCCATTAGATCATTAAATAATTAATTTAGCTCCAATTATATGAACAAATTTCTCTTCCGAACAGAAAGGGAGATCGCATCTATCACCAGCTAAAGAAGCTGGGCTCTTCTCTGGACTGGGACAGAGCTTGTTTTACCATGGATGATGTGAGTACAATGCACAAAACCCAAACATGCTTAAATAAAGATTAAAAAAAAAATCAACCCAGGTGTTAAATAACATCCAGAAATTCTGGTTTTTGTTAACAAGCTTTGCAGTACTAAGCTTTAAAGTGTAACTATTTAATGATGGCTATTCTGTAATCATGTGTAATACCGTCTGCTTGCAGAAATTGTCATTTGCGGTCCAGGAGGCATTTATACGTATGCATGAGGAGGGTGTGATCTACAGGAGCAAGAGACTCGTCAACTGGTCCTGCACCCTCAACTCTGCCATCTCTGACATAGAAGTACGTTCATATCTGCATGCACACTCTGATGTCTCAATGTCACTCACTCCCGTCTATGATAAATGCCACTAACATTCAGAAGTTTGGGGTCTGAAAGTTTTTTTTTTTTTTTATGCTCACACAAATACAGTAAAAACAGTCTTTCTGTTTAAAAAGAGGATTGTGAAATATTTCTACAATTTAAAATAACTGTTTTCTTTTTGAATGCATTTAAAATGTAATGTATTCCTATGATGGCAAAGCTGAATTTTCAGGAATGTACTGTCACTTTTGATCCAGTTTAAGTCTATGTGGGAAAGTGGCTGATGACTGAAGTGACATCTTCACTAACAGTCACCAGGACTCTTTTCACTGAGGTCACGTGATGAGTTTTGTGTTCCAGGTTGATAAAAAGGAGCTGACAGGGAGAACTCTCCTTCCTGTACCGGGTTATTATGAGAAGGTTGAGTTTGGAGTGCTGGTGTCCTTCTCTTACAAGGTCGAAGGATCAGGTGAGAGTGGAGTCTGGAGAAATGAGGTTCGATGCACTGACGAGACATACGTTATACGATATACATTTTTAAAATGAAATGTTGTCCTGCAGATGAGGAGGTGGTAGTGGCCACCACACGTATTGAGACGATGCTCGGAGACACAGCTGTTGCCGTCCACCCTAATGACTCCAGATATCAGGTGACACAAGAGTTTCCTTCTCAAGACTCTTGAGTTAGATGTTTGAGTTAAATTCACTGGAAACCTCTTTTCTGTCCAGCATCTTAAAGGAAAGATGGTCGTCCACCCATTCTGTGACAGGAAGATGCCCATCGTGTTTGATGACTTTGTTGATATGAGCTTTGGAACAGGTAATAAAAGTTTCAAAGACAGAAACGTATTTTCTTTGAGATTGTCTTTCAACCTGGTGTGTTCTGGGTCCGTGTCCAGTTTACAGTGCGGTGTCGTTGTACAGGTGCTGTGAAGATCACTCCTGCTCATGATCATAATGATTATGAGGTGGGAGAGAGACACAAACTGCCCTTCATCAACATCCTCGATGAAAATGGCCTCCTCATCAATGTTCCTCCTCCATTCCTGGTAGGCACACACATACTGTGATATATTTCACCCTATTTATATCAGGTATTTGAATCTTGGTGCAGACATAATGATAAACTGATTAATTGTTGTTTGAATAATCTGCTTTTCTCTGGTGTTTTAGGGAATGAAGCGCTTTGAGGCAAGGAAAGCTGTGCTGCAGGCTCTGAAAGACTTGGGTCAGTTTAAGGAGGTCAAAGACAATCCTATGGTGGTGCCCGTCTGCAGGTTAGACACTGACTCACACTCAACTCCTTAATATTCAGCCGCTTTCAACTAGTGGATCATCTGGTCTGATAGGATTGTGGACAGAAGTGAATGATTTATTAAACTCCCCACATGCACATAGATGGTCATGGACAGGTGTGTAGGATACAGTGCAGCCAATGGAAACAGAAATGAAAATGTTCACATGAACTGTCATATAGCTTGCAAATCTTTATTTGCAATTATTTATAATAAAACATTATATGCAAGTGCCTGCTGGTGGAATAACAAAGAGATGAACAATGAAAAGACAATTAAAAATAAAATTATTATTTAATAATTTTTTAAAAGGAATAAATAATACATTTTTAAAAACTTTTAAAAAGTGCATTGTTAAGGCTGTCATTCAGCAACAAATTACACCTCACCAGAGAACAGTAATCCTTGTGTAATTTGCTAGTGTAAACTTTATGCCGTTTAATTAAAATTGTTCTCTAACCACAATGTTATATACAGGACTTTTTTATTATTATTTTTTAAAAGCAAAGCATGCTACCATTCAAAGGTTTGGGGTCAGTAAAATTAAAAATGGCGATATAGTGAAATATTACAATTTAAAATAATTGCTTTATATTTTAACGTATTGTAAAATTTAATTTATTTCTGTGATGACAGCTAATTTTCAGCAGTCGTTATTCCAGTCTTTATTGTCACATGATCCTTCAGAAATCATTCTAATATGCTGATTAAATGCTCAAAATACATTATTATTATCATCAATTTTGGAAACAGTTGCTGCTTAATATTTTTGTGGAAACTGATACATTAGTTTTTTTTGCCGGATTCTTTGACGTATAGAAAGTTCAAAAGATCAACATTATTTAAAATATAATTTTTTTGTAATCTTATAAATGTCTATATTGTCATTTTTGATTGGATTAATGCATCCTTGCTAAAAAGAAGTATTCATTTTTTTCAAACAATTTGACCCCAAACTTTTGAACGATTGTGTGTAATTGTTTAGTTTAGTGAAATAAATCAGTCACCTGATAGAAGCTAGCTAAATCATGCAGAAGCCCACATGGACAGGTTGCCTGACATCTTTCGTCTGTAGACCATAAACACAACTACATAAATATTCAACCTATAATTATTACAAATTCATAAGTTGTAATTTATAATTGTATGTATTGCAGTTTATTAATAATTTATGTAGAAATGCCGTCTATTCTTGGAATAGACAATTATTTTAATTTTAGCTGTTATATTAGCATGTATAAAGGTTTTGACTGCTGTATGTGTTTCTCAGCCGTTCTAAGGACATAGTGGAGCCTCTGCTGAAGCCTCAGTGGTATGTGGACTGCAGAGAGATGGGAAAGCAGGCCGCAGATGTCGTCAGAAATGGAGAGCTCAAGATCATCCCTGACCACCACCTCAAAACCTGGTTCAACTGGATGGACAACATCAGGTGACCCATCTTTCTCAGCTCAGCTGTTCTCTGCTGGAGTTTCTGTTTTTTCTGCATGTGGTAATGTTTTGTGGGTTTCAGGGATTGGTGCATCTCACGGCAGTTGTGGTGGGGTCACAGGATACCGGCGTACTTTGTGACTGTGAATGATCCGTCAGTCAAACCAGGCGAGGTGAGCAGAGCCGCATGCAGTGTGTGCGCTGGATACACACAGATGCTGGGAATTAAGATGTTGTTGTCTGTGTTTAGGATGTGGACGGGCATTATTGGGTCAGCGGCAGATCACAGGAGGAAGCCAGAGAAAAAGCTGCCAAACGCTTCAATGTCACTGCAGACAAAATCTCTCTGCGCCAGGGTACGAGTCTTACCTACACATGCTCTGATTACAACTGAGTCGTTTTATCCTCCTGTTTTGCTTATGTCAGTATTTACCCCCTGACATCAATAAAGCATCTTTCTGTCTGTTTGTGTTTTAGATGAGGATGTGTTGGACACTTGGTTCTCCTCTGGGATCTTCCCCTTCTCCATCTTTGGCTGGCCCAATGAGGTCAGATATTAATACAGCACACACACACACACACACACACACACACACACACTCATGTCGCGGGCAGCATGTAAGATTGCAGTGGCAGTATTTAGTCTTAACTCAGTCTAAATGTGTTGGCCTAGGTCATGTGATATCCCTTATCATATGATATAAATATGAGACAAAAACTTAAACAGGGGCATTTTTTTTGCCCCAATATCTTAAATTTTAGGGGCATAAAACTGCATTATAGGTTACATCACGCAGTGAGTTGTTACCCTGCATCATGTTTGTCAACAGTCAACTGTATGAAATGTAAAATGACATGCAGGTCTGGGGTGGGGCGAGTGTGTTAAAATATTTTAATCGCATTATTTTTTCTGTAACTAATTAATTCAATTAACATGCTAAAACGACAGCCCTTTTTTATTTAATAAAATAATATGTAATTGATTTTATTTTTTTTATTTTTAATGTTACATTTAATTTTATTTTTGTTTAATTTTACAATTTTAAAATATATATGATATATATTTTTTAAATATATTTTTATTTTTAATTGATTTTTTCCTTTTTTTGGCAACCACTGCACTGCAATGTGAATATAAATATTTCTAAAAATATATTTTGATTACATAAGCATTATATTATACCTGCACTGATTGTGTAATTTTGCAATTTCTGTGTGTTAGTCAGAGGATCTGAGAGTCTTCTACCCAGGCACGCTGTTAGAGACGGGCCATGATATCCTGTTCTTCTGGGTGGCTCGTATGGTCATGATGGGCCTCAAACTCACTGGAAAGCTACCTTTCAAAGAGGTGGGTGTGTTGATGTTTGTGCAGGGTTTTTGTGAGTCCTTAAACAGTCTTATATTTAGTTTTATTAAAATGTTAAATATTATTTCAAGAGGTCTTAAATTTAGGGATGGAAAGACATGAATTGCGATATGGCTTAATGTGACGATTAAACTTCAAAAGTTTATGATTACATTGAATAATATGAGTGCTGCATGTTTCAAAGGGTGCACTCAATCAGCTCCCTAGCTCCCTAGCTTGTGAATCAGTATATCGTGTACACGAATCCGGTCACTTGTAAGTACCCTGGCTCACTGCACGCTGGGACAGTGATTACTCAGTTTCCAGCAACAAGACTATGTACAACGTCAGTGGACAACACTGTAGAATGTCACCACTGGATTTAATCAACAACAAGCAGGCATTTTTTTTTTTGATATTATTTTTTATTCTCTTTAAACACATTGTCACGTCCTTGCAACATTTCAGTCAAATAATAATTATAAATGTTAACAAGATGTGTTCACTATCTGTCTAGCGATGTGTGTTTATGTGTGTCATTATATTTATCGAGTTGGCTCGTGTAATATATGTTGTTCTGCTGCTTTGTGTACTGCGGTTAATGGGGAAACCGCTGTATTTCTGCCGTTCCGTAAGCACCATCTGCTGACAGAAATAGAATTTGCATTTTCAATAAGCCCTACTGCTGTTTCAGTTCAGACCAATGTGAAAATCAACAAGTGTTTTTATGCTGCAAACATGCAGGGTAATAAATGTGAACTTGTGGAAAGACAAAAATATAAAAAACCCAACACCCCCACCACCACCACCTGCACATATGGTATTAATTTTATATGTGCAGGTTTTGAAAAGGTCTTAATGTCTTACATTTGAGCTTAAAAATCCTGCATATACCGTGTGTGTGTGTATTTTTTCTATATAGAGTGGAGCTACAGAATTTAAAAGTAGTGACTGCTGAACTTGTTCTCAGATGTATCAAGCTGTGTCACTGCAATCAAAGCTAGACTAACTTGTGTTTGTAAGTGTAAATCTGATGTGTTTGTTCAGGTGTACCTGCATGCAGTGGTACGGGATGCACATGGAAGGAAAATGAGCAAGTCTCTAGGTAACGTCATCGACCCTCTGGACGTCATCGCTGGCATTTCACTGGAGGTAACTGAACAACAACAGCTCTTCCATCAACACAACATGGCTACATAAGGTGTCACTGCACAAAATGAACTTGAGATTTGCGTGTGTGTGTGTATGTGTAGGGTCTTTATGCTCAGCTAATGGACAGCAATCTAGACCCTCTGGAGATTGAGAAGGCCAAACAGGGACAGGTATAACCCGATTTCTTGAGATTCCTTCAAATCTTTTGTTACTGTACCTTTATCTGCTGCTGTGCTTTTCTATGACATTCTGTTCGTGTTCGCTCTGCAGAAATCCGACTATCCCAGTGGAATTCCAGAATGCGGGACTGATGCGCTCAGATTTGCTCTGTGCGCTTACACCAGTCAAGGTAAAAAATAAAAAAAAATGATCAAAAGCATATCTACACTGACCTGTCCAATACACTAGTACACAAATAGTAGTTTACACAATGTTGTTGTAGGAAACAAATGTTATGAATTTATTAGTGTACTTTACATATACAGCATTGAATCTCCTTTTAGATTAGTTCAAGATATAATAAGGTATGTGGTTACATAAAGTATTATTTTGTGCTTTTTGTTTATTTCTCCCAGGCCGAGACATTAATCTGGATGTGAACAGGATTCTGGGATACAGGCATTTCTGTAACAAGCTGTGGAATGCAGTGAAGTTCGCCATGAGGACTCTGGGAGAGGGGTTTGTGCCCTGGGAGAAAGCTCAGGTGAGAGAGAGATGGACAGGAGGAAGTGATAGATAGATGGAGGATGTGTCAGGACATGTTATGCTGCTAACTTATACTCTGTGGTGTATTGTGTGTAAATGATTCTGTGTCTCTCAGCTGTGTGGCAGTGAAAGTGTGTCTGATCGCTGGATTCTGTCCCGTCTGAGCGCAGCAGTAGCCCTGTGTGATAGTGGATTCCAGGCCTACGATTTTCCGACAATCACCACGGCCATCTATAATTTCTGGCTGTACGAGCTCTGCGATGTATATCTGGTAATGAATACATTTGTTTTTGGCCTCTACATTTGTATATTTAATTTTTTCTTTTTTGTGCACATTTATTTGTAATCATTTTTGGGGGAGTTAAATTCGAGAGGGTTTTTTTCTGCTGATGTAGGAGAGTGTGAAGCCGGTGTTGAGCAGGACAGACTCGGAGGGACAAAAGCAGGCGGACATCTGCAGACAGACTCTCTACACCTGTTTGGAGGTGGGACTCCGCCTCTTGTCTCCCATCATGCCTTTTGTTACTGAAGAGCTTTTCCAGCGGTTGCCAAGAAGACGTGCTCAGGACAGCCCTCCCAGCATCTGTGTCACACCTTATCCAGAAACATCAGAGGTGAGCAGAGGTCAGAGGTCAAGTGTAATGGCAGTGTTTTCTAATATCTAGGCAGGTAAAAATGTTACTCTATTCTGATAAGGAATGTCACAGGTTGTCACGTCATGCTGTTGGCAGGAAATCCTTGTGATTTACCTCAGCCAATGAAATTATTTAAGTTAGTAAAAAGTCAAGATGGTGATGCGTTCATAATGTCGCCCACACATACTGTGTGCGTATGCAAGGGTGCTCTACTTGCTGAATAAGACCTGAGTCCAAAAACAAAAAATGCTGTATTGAGTACAATAACAAGAATTGTAGATCCAAACAGAATGTTTTAGGTAACAAACGGTTTATTAATCATGATATAGTCTTTGATGTCGCACTATAATGAGTTCTTTTGAGAGTTCTATCCTGGTTCATTTTTTTGTCTGAACGAAATGCATTCTGTGGTGGTTTCTGGTGTAAATGGTGTGCTTTGTTTGTAGTTCTGTTGGCACAGCGAGGACGTTGACCGTCAGATGGAGTTTGTCATGTCTGTGGTCAAAACCATCCGATCACTCAGGGCCGATTACAACCTGACCAAGACCCGCGCTGACTGTGAGACCTCACACAGTACACTGCACACTCTTCTCAAACTGGCTAGATTCAGCTAGGGATGCACTGATTCAAGGCCTGGGTCAATATTGGTACTTTAAGGGTGATCTCAGTAGAGTTTGTTGTCTTTCTTTTTAATCTCAGTATAGTCAGTTGTCAATCCAGCAATTTCACTCTTGTGCACACCAAAATCAAACAATTTCAAAAAGCATCCCAACTAAAATCATACCAAACAAGCGTACCGAGACCTCCTTGAAGAGATGTATTTTATATAGTATGCATGTGTGTGTGTGTGTGTATATATATATATATATATATATATATATATATATATATATATATATATATATATATATATATATATATATATATATATATATTATATATGTATATATATATATATATATAAATATCTTAAAATCTAATTAATTAAACTATAATTTTATATATAGATAGATACATTAGAGTGGGAGTGTCAGTCAGATGCATGTTAAAAAGCATGCGCTCTTTTTTCATTGTTGTTGTTAATGTTGAGGTTAGTCAGCGGTTAACTTACTGAGAGCGGGAGTAAAACAGCTACATTCGTAAGGGTTTGCGTAAGTGACTACAGCTTCATTACAGAATTACAAGAGGCAAAAGTTGGTGCATCCCTAATTTCAATATTACCCACATCACACACAACCTACTGAGCATATATGGTGTTAACATATGAGAACCTCACAGTCTGTATTATATTTTATTAGCAGACACGTGTGTCTTATCTCATGGTTGTTTTATCTCTCTGTAACAGGTTATCTACAGTGCATAGACTCTGATACTGCTGCTCTGGTCCAGACATACAGTCTTCAGATCCAGACACTGTCTTACTCTCAGGCTATTTACCCGGTGGTAGGGGGTGACAGCACTATCCCACAAGGCTGTGCGGTGGCCATCGCCTCAGATAAATGCACTGTTCACCTCATGCTAAAGGTAAAAATCTTAGAGAATGTTATTTCATGACGAAAGCATCTTCACTTGCACTAATACACCTGAAGGAGTTTTATTCCAGTTGTTATAATCCCCACCACAGCTGCCAAATACATTCATTAATTTAATCAACTGGAAATGGGGAGATACAGTGCATTTAAATATCATTCTCTAAAAATAACATCAACACATTCAAGTGTAATGAGCTTTCTGTGTCTGTAAACATGCTGGTTTCTAAATCCTTTTCTGCAAATCAGGGTTTGATTGATTTGGAAAAAGAGGTCACTAAACTGACAGCAAAGAAAGGGGAGCTGGAGAAACAGATGGAAAAGATGATGGAAAAGACGGCCAAGAACGACTACAAGGAGAAAGTTCCTGTTAAAGTGCAGGAGGCAGATGCTGAGAAGGTAAGTAAGATGGAGGGGAAGCAATTTGTCTGAGAAAATGATCTTAAATTACAGTTTTCTGCAGTTGCTTTTGTTGAAGAGAAGTCCAACATTTTTATTTTCTCTCCAGCTGAGGCAGAATGAAACAGAACTGCAGAAAGTGAAGGAAGCCATCGAGAACTTCAGAAAGATGATGTAACAACTCATCATTTTATGAATTTTTCCATTCAGATTCTTCTGTTCTCTCTGTCTAATGTCAGTCCTGCCTACTGAACAGTAATGTGGGGAAGCTTGAATAAACATCAGCCTTAGAAGGAAAGTTATTAATTTATGAATTGTCTTTCGTTTAATTGTATTATAAAGTCACTAAGCTTTATAACTCACTATATATACATACACACAAAACATCTGTTTATAGAACATCTGGGTAAAGAAAAGAATCAACCCACTGTACTGTATGTGTTTATAAAGTTAACATGTTTAACATAAATGTATACAGTATATCAGCAATGCAGCTTCAAAATAACAAACTTTAACTATACATCAACAACAAATCACTAAAATAATAAACACTTATAAAAAAAAAAAGCACAAACTACGACATAATTAAAAACCAATATAATATAACAAAAAAAAAAGTATCCCCTGGTTTTATTTAATAGTCATATTTAATATAACATTCAGAACATTATTTTACGATACAACTTGTTCATAATTACAGTGCTCCACAAAATAGAGGATAAAAATGAATACAGACTGAGAAAGAGGCAAGAGATCTTTGAGTCCCGTCACAGAGAGTCTCTCAAAAGAAACAAACGTCACAACAGTGACAACAAACCTGAGCAGCAACACATTTCCAATCGTCATTTTCATGTTAAATACTCACTGCGACGGAGGCAGAGCACAACCAATAATTTAAAATGTCTCTATCAAACCATGCAAACAAACGAGTAACCCTGTCACATTTAAACGAACGATTAATTCTGAACGCCCCCTGCCGCCCCACACAACTGACTCAGATGTACCGGTATGATTCCCTTTGACCTCTGTCCTCCAGCACTGTCTTCCTGTAAGTCCCATTGGCTCACTACAGCTTCCAGGGAGGCCTGAACTCAGAAATAGGGAGTGGAGTGCAGTGTGTGGTCTCAAAGTTTCGCATATACTTTCGTGCCTGAGAGAGAGGAATGTCCTGTTAGATTAATGACCTATAACATATTATATAGAGAGAGAGAGAAAAAGAGTAGCATTTTTATTCACTGGGTATACACAAATATTTTTGTAACATACCAAGAATAGAGCAAGCTGCCTTCTGCCCTCAAGTGTCATGTCTTCACCTGAAACAGAAGATCAGATCACCAACAGTCAAATGTCTGTTTTGTTTTAGACAGCAACTGTAGCCAGAGTAATGGAAATCACTGCTGAACATCCTTGTTTGTTTTTATCACACGAAACCAATTCTGGACGTGAGCATGGCTACTGTTTATGAAGCACGTACCAACGCTCCAGGGGAACAGGGTCTCTCTGTCTGTCTGATAGGACTGCAGCACAGACAAGCACCAATCATCATCCACCTCATAGCCCATGTACACAGATTCTGAAGAACACAGGAAAAAATTACTCACTTTGCTTAAAAAAGCCAAATCAAACAGAAAACATAGAATAAACCCATCTAGAAATTCTGTCTGATACCGAATTATGTCATAATGTTCATAACCATTGCTATGGGCAATATTTTAATCCAGTTTTTTTTTTTTTTTTTTTTTAACTTTTTGATTCCCAAATGATTATATCTTTCCAAAAATATGAAAGGCAGCTATATTTTTATGAGCAGTATAAAGACTCAACACATGAAAAAAGTATCTTGAATTATCTGGAAAAATACTTTGTTTCTATTAAACACTGTTTTCTATCTACCATTAACCATTAATGTTAGGCATATAAACATGACGTATAAACACAAAAACAATGGCTGTCAACTGAATAAAAGAAATGAGATTAAAGGGATACACCACCCCAAATTGAAATTTTGTCATTAATCACTTACCCCCATGTCGTTCCAAACCCGTAAAAGCTCCGTTCGTCTTCAGAACACAATTTAAGATATTTTAATAGAAACAGCGCATCCTTGTGGCGCGGATGACACAGAAGAGCATACGCAGCATACCATGATTTTATTTCAAATCAAAGCTAAATACACGTAGAAACAGCGCATCCTTGTGGCGCGGATGACACAGAAGAGCATACGCAGCATACCATGATATGGAGAGACACAGAGGAGAACACTGGCGTTGAATAAAGTCATTATTTTTGTTTTCTTCGCTTACAAAAAGTGTTCCTGTCGCCTCATATAACCCAGAATGCATGTCTGATGGCAGATGGAGTATTCTGACCACGACTTTCATACCTTTAATGGACCTTGACACTTATTTACTTGGCAGTCCATGGGACAGTCTCAAGCCTCCCTGTTTTCATCCAAAATATCTTAAGTTGTGTTCCGAAGACGAACAGAGCTTTTACGGGTTTGGAACGACATGGGGGTAAGTGATTAATGACACAATTATCCCTTTAATCTCATGATTTAATCTCTTTACAAAGCAAAATGAAACCATAATGTCATAATTCCATACATTTTAGCTGATATTATTTATTTTTAAACTTTTCTCTAGTCTTTTACACTTCTTGGAACCCAATTTGAAAACCCCTGTTAAAAAAAATAAAATTACACTAACATGTTACATGTTAAAATTCTATATTGATCAAGAGAAAAAATCCTTAACATTAATAAATTATAAAAATAAGTAATATTTTCAACTTCCACCACTGAGCAATGCCAATTCTGAAAATGACACCGGTAATAATAATAATAAAAAAATGAATTAACTATAAAAGCATACCTTCTTCAATCTGTGTCCCTGCTGCGAGCCACTGTCTGACTGCCCTGATAGCGTCCTCTGTCATGACTTTAGGATACCTGAGAGACACGGAGAAAGAGAGATGAAGCCAATCGACTGAGCGCAACCAGATGAAGCGGTTTGTGTGAATCGTGTCTGACCTGTACTGGAGTAGTTTGAGCAACAGGTCATTCCCTCTGTTAGACGTGATATCCTCTGGACCCCTGTGACAAAACATAATACAGCCATGTCAAGATCAACAACAATTCACGTTTGCCTCCTCGAGCACGAATGTATTTATTGGTGTCCTGAATAACTCACGTGGTAGTGATGATTTCATCTTTGGTTCTTCTGATCAATAACACTGGTCCCTGGTACCTGAAATCAAAGCCAAAGTATTTACATAGAGCTCATGCTGATATCTTCATGCTTTTACTGTTAAATAAATCATGGAAAAGGTGACTCACTTGCAGAGCTGTTCGGCATTGTTCAGGTTCATGTATTGCCTCACTGTATGGGTGACCAAGGGTCCTGAGGAATGGAAACAAACATATTCATTAATTTTTTTTGGGTCACTCACTCTTTAGAACTGAGTAGAGATGAAAAGAATAAAACACTTACTCCAGCTGTCAGGCATGACCTTTAGTGCAAGTGGTAAAAGGTCGTCAAATGAGGCATCTAGAACCAGAGCTCGGATCTCTGGGTAAGACATCACAGCCCAACTCGCTAAAACAGAGCAGCACATTAAGAATTAAAACAAATGAAGAATTTATTTCTGTTGTGGATCTGTGTTTTCTGATCTGTGATTGGCTGGTTCGCTGGTGTGGGATTGTTTACCTGTGAAGCCCCCTATTGACCAAGCGTACACAATAATGTCACTCAACTGGAAGCCCAGTTTGTGCACGGCAAACTGAATGACGACGTCCATCGCATTGGCCTCGTTTTGAGGAAATGGAACTCCCTGAAAAAGAGAGAAAGATGTACACTGAGGTTTTCATCCATTTTACACTTTAGATAAAACACGTGCAAATAATTCTATTAGTGTCATTAATTGTGTGCTGTTATGCCAAGGTCGGTGTCAGGAACAGATGGTGTGATGTTGACTTACTGTACTGCCGCCAAACCCTGGGTGATTCCAGCCCAACACTGAATATCCACCTGTAAACAGAAGAGAGGAAACAGTTTGACATGCATCTAGTGCACGAATGTTAAAAATAAAACACAGACACACATTGACTCGCACACATTTACCTTCTAGTGGCGTGTTCATGCAGCCAACCTCATAGAATCCTGCGTTTCCTTCACAGCAGATCACCTGGGATGCAAATTATATCAGCAATGGAAAGCTAGAGGTAATATGCTATCTCATTAAACTATGTTCTTTCCCTGAAGCTCTTCTGTTATGGTTTCTCTCTTGTTATGCTCTGTTGTAGTGGTACATTTATTTCACACTGTTCACATTCTTACCAGAGTTTTTCCAGCTTGCCCCCCATCTTTCCTCCGGTCCACAAACATGGTGTCAATCTCATTCCCATCACAAGCCACCAGTTTGTTCCGCTGACCCTCAAACTGAACACAACAAACACAATCAATGAATTTCTATATACAGCATATCTTGTTCAAAAATTCAGTCAGTATGATGTTTTATAAAAGAAACTTTTATTCAGTAAAATGTATTACATTGATCAAAAGTGACAGTAAAGTCTTTTATAGTATTATAATATTAAGTTTTTATCTAGAATAAAAGCTGTTTTAATGTAAATTAGTTATTAAATTTAATTAAAAGTAGTCGTTTTAAATTGTAATATATTTTCATGATATCACTTTTTGTATTATTTTTTGTGTGTGTGTATTTTTGATCAAATAAATGCAGCCTTGGTGAGCATAAAAGACTCAGTCTTACTAAATATATACGTTATCCTGAGAAGTGTTTTGAACGTGTTGTAGTATGGGTTTGTAGTTGTGTGTGTGTTACCTCTTCTACAAGTCTGGCCTGGCCCTGCTGTAACATGGGTCTCATGGCCTTCTGCAACAGACCCACTGAACCCGGATACAGCATCCTCCGGCCGAATGAGTGCACTATCAGATAACTACACAAAACACACACACACAAACACACACATGAATGCTTGTGTATACGTAAGAGAGCAAACTGGTGATCTCTTATCCAAACCTATGTATTTGTACAAGCCTAATAATACAGTAAATCACTACAAATATGTCAATTTATTATCACACACTTGTTACCTTAAGATGTGGCACGGTAGTGTGCGAACTGAATTTAGCACACTGTCTGCTGCCCCTCTGTGTTTCGACTCTGGCCTCAGCAGGGACACGCCACCTTTAGATAGCTTCCTGCAGTCGGAGGAAGTGCAAAGACATCACAAAGAGATCTAGAGTTGACTCCTAATTAAAGCAAACTCCTCTAAAACTGAAAGACTGAGCGAAAGAGAGAAACAAGCTATACTTACAAACTACTAACTTCTTTCCAGCTGAAATCTACGGGCCAGTGTTTGAAGTCGAAGTCAAAGCATGCAAGTTTTTTCTGAATGGGAAAGAATCAACATCCTCTTAATGGACTCATTAAAGCAAAGCTCCATGGGAATGTTCCTATGGCACTGCTACGGTCTCACCTTGTTGCTAGGTGTGTTGTTTCTCCTGGTTTCCTCCAGTATGGTGATAAACTGAAGGTACTCTGGGTTTCTCCAGCGTCCCCAACCTAATAACAGTTCAGCGGTAAAGTTCACTGTTTTAAGTGTTCATTTAGAACAGAGTGAATGTACTTAAAGTATGAATATTAACTACAAAAGTATGGTAATTAAACAGACAAACATTACTAATAAATACACAACAAAAGTAAAATATTGTGTCACCTCTCAGATAGGCCACTCCTAGCAGACAGACCAGCGCTGTGCCAACATACTGACCGATAGGAACCAGCTTACTGCTGCAGATGTAGCCTACAACATACGTCAGTATTAATCATCTCTGATCGATAGCAAACAGTACCTCACCACATTATTTTTTTGAACAAGGTGTGTTTATTTAAGATTTTATAATATGCGAGAAAAACAAAACACAAAAGGGCACAAACATACCCCAACCCAACCCTTTACCCATCAGACAAAAAAATTTTGGGATTGTATTCCCTATAGTATTTTTCCACAAATGACAAGAAAGGTTGCCAGATTGCATAGAACTTCTTGGTAGACCCCTTTTTTTCCAATATAAGATATTGCATGTTCTCTTTAATCCAATGAAGGAATGTAGCGGGAAGGGGGTCTTTCCATTTAAAACGGTATTAATCTTCTAGCAAGTAGTGTGCAAAAGGCCAATATTTTACAATTATTGCTACTTATCTAATACTAAATATAGCAATAAAAGGAGAAAAATCAATTTCTGGAAGTTATACAAACTTGGGCATGTCCAGAACATATGTAAAAGTCTTGCAGGAGCCTGTCTACATCTGTCACAAATAGGGACTAGCTCTGGTCTGAATTTAGATAACCTAACCTTCGACCAATGGAGCCGGTGTACTACCTTGAATTGCTCAACCACGTCATTGACATACAGATGATGAATAGATCTGTTTAATAATTTTCTGCCAAATTTGTTCATTCACATTATTAATTATTAATTAATAAATACTATTCAGGGCTCAACAAGAATGGACAGATGTTATAATGCCTAAATAATAATAAAAAAATTAGGCATACCATTATACAAATCAAATCCAAATAAAAGCAAAAAAAACGCATCAACATCGCACCCCTGATACACAACAGAATACACAGCACAAAATAACATGGAGATGGACAGATATGGAGATACACATAACAGACTGTTGACAAAGGAATTGTTGAATAAAGTCGTTATTTTTGTTTTGTTATTTTATCTTTTACGGGTTTGGAATGACATGATTAATGACAAAATTTTCATTTTGGGGTGGAGCATCCCTTTAATCTAATCAGCAGATATAATCTGTTATGTAACTTAATTATTATTAACCTAGCCTAATGATATCAAATACAGTTAGCAGTGCTCGATTGTCATTTAATTACACAATTATTACAGAATGCCATTTACCACATCTTTGTAAGGCACAGACTCTTTTGTGCAAGAGAATAACAAGGACAATAAGAAAACAACATGCTCTCTAACCACAATATACCCCATTAATGCCAGAACATCAATAAGATCAAAAACTACAGTACAACCACAATCATATAATGGATTCAACATTAAAATACAGTATTTGAACTGCATTGTACGAGCCTCATTCAGTATTTAATATTACGGTTACACAATATATTTGATTCAGCTATTCGAATGCTCAAACTTAACAATATCATACCTTGGTCATGATGTAAAAGAGCTCATTCAGTTAAAACTACAGTTTAAACTACAGCACAGCGTATTCACAACCTGAACATCAGTGCTCCTCGGGTCTGAAACCTCTTATATGAACCAGACTAAAAATACATACAGCACTGCTGTGAGAGCATTAGCCTGTGACTCACATGATATGATTACACCTGCTGAACATAACATTAAGACTGAACCAATCAACGCCTGCTCATGTAATAACAAGATCTGCATGTAGAAATGCAATTTACATAGTAACAAAATGGAAAGATGAAAATAAAAGTGTATTGGTGCATGTATAAAACACTTTTTTAAGAGTTTTTTTTTTTTTAGAGTTAAGAAGGCAGGAGGGAGGTCTGGCCCTTCCGGACTTCCGTCTTTATTACTGGGCTTCTTACATAAGACTAATTTCAGTGTGGTTGGAAGATCATAGAGCTCCACCGATCTGGCTACAAATCAGTGTTATCCCTACAATCCAGGAGCTGTGATTCTCTCCCCTGTAACTCTGGATCATTCTACCTTCAACAGTAACATCATAATTCAAAATATACTTGTATCTGGAAACAGATTAAAGAAAACTTTAAGATAAAGTCCCTTTCATTTCTAACTCCTATCGCTAAGAATCCATCATTTACCATGACAAGATTGGATGGGACCTTTGTGCAATGGGACGAAAAGGGTGTACATACTACAGGGGACTTTTTCCATTGATGGGGCTCTGGCATCCTTTAGTCAGCTGCAACAGTTGACTCCTCCAGAGTCATTTTTTTAGATTTCTATAGATTAGGAATTATATACGTGCTCATACACCTTCATGGGCTAATACATCACCCTCAATTATTGATAAGTGTCTTGATCAGTGTAAAGAAAGTAAAAAGACATTATCGATAATTTATGATCTGCACCAATCCTTTATTTCTCCCTCTACAAGTTTTCTTTATGAAGAATGGGAGAAAGAACTAAGAGTGGAAATTTCTGAGCAAACGTGGCAGACTTATTCACTTTAAGGTCATTCACAGGGGAAGTCGTGGCCTAGTGGTTAGAGAGTTTGACTCCTAACCCTAAGGTTGTGGGTTCGAGTCTCGGGCCGGTAATACCACGACTGAGGTGTGTGTGTTCAGTGCTGTGTGTGTGCACTTTGGATGGGTTAAATGCAGAGCAAGAATTCTGAGTATGGGTCACCATACTTGGCTGTATGTATGTCACGTCACAGACTACATTATTCAAAAAGAAACTACATGGAATTTACCAAAATGTCTCACCTCTTTATGACAAATGTAATTCAGTAGATGTTGATTTGTCATATAGTTTCATTTTTTGCTCTAAGATACAGAGTTACTGGAATGGAATTTTTGATCTGGCCCTTTTTTTTTTATTCTGGGACTTTCTGAATATATGCATCCATCATTAGGAGGCGCACAACACAAACTGCTTGCATACAGTTTAATTACAGCCAAGAAGTTAATACTGTAGTTCTGGAACAAAAAGGAGGCTCCTACTGTCAAATTATCACTTTGAGAGATGATTTCTACTTTATATTTGGAAAGAATTAGATACTGTTTGAAGAGCAAATTTGAACAGTTTGACAAAATCTGGCACCCTTTTCTTTGTTATCTTGATGGAAACCCTATTGACTAATGCATCACTTGTTAATGTAATGTTTTTATATTTCTTCCTCATAATTTACATTTTAATGTGAACAGATCTGGTAAGGGATGTTTGTGATGTTTTTCCCCCTTCTTTCTCTCTTTTTTTTCTAATTTTGATTGTATTCGTTGTACAAAATGTAACACTGCAAATCCATCTTCAAAATCTTATTAGTGTTTCAATAAAAATGTCTGACAAAAAAAAAAATTATTTTTATTACTAGGTGTATTGGATAATAGAATTATAATTTTAGCACACAAAGAAATAGTTTAGCGGTTATATGATGCTGTATTTGTGTTTTACCTTTCCTGTAGAGATAGCAGAGGAGCAGTGGAGAACTGTAGTAGGACAGAGACCACAGCACTGAGGCCTGAAGGATAACACATGACAGTAATTAAACTTCACATTACAAAACCTGTTTTTTTGTTTGTTTTTGTTTTTTTAACAGGGTTGATTTGGTTACTACACCAACTGCAGGAAAATGTGCAATGAAACATGACTGTGATCACATACCCATCCGAGGACGCTATCTGTGTACCTCTCCAAACCTCTGGGCTGATAATTCCAGCCCTACATAAGATAAAGACATGGCAATTACGTGTTTGAAGTATCTAAACTAAAGTTAAATATTGTTACAAGAAATCTGTGGTCACTTGGCATTAGATACAGACCAAAAAATAGGTTTGATAGATACAATGTACCAATATTCTTACATATCTACTCTTCAACAGTTCACTGTAGTAATTTGTATTTTTATTTTCACATAAGGGCCATTCGTTCTGCAAGCATTTTAAGAATCACATAAACAAGAAAATAAATAGTTTAATTTATATCCCAAAACAACTAGCAATAGCATCGTTATTGATGTTGTTATTCTTCTTATTACAAAAATATTCAAAATCCATGTTGTGTTTTTACTGTTGTAGTCTAATGATTATGCTATTTATTTTGCCACAAATTTGCAACAGTGAATTATAGTAATTAATCAGAACTAAAAGTAATCAAACAAAAAATGGACATAAAAACATTAAGATAAATAATGGTTACAAAAATATCTGTCAATCTCTAATTAGTTTTAGCCACTACAATTTTTAATTAAAATAAAAAAACAGTATATATATATATATATATATATATATATATATATATATATATATATATATATATATATATAAACTACATTTTAGAAATATTATTATATAATCTTACATTTTTGAGGGAGAACCTACAATATAAATGAATGATTTTACAGTAGTAAAAACAAAAAAGCATTCCGTGGTATTTTAAAGGGTAAATTCATGTGTGAGTAACGTTACTGTTTCTCTGTGAAGGGGGTAAGAGAAAGATTACCATATTAACCACACCTTATATAACCTTATTCAGTTATTATTGCAACAGCCTGTGATTCATAACAATGACAAATGTCTGATGTCTAACCCAAATAGAAACAGAATAAAAACGCACTAATTCAACGCATGGGTGCGCTAATAGTGTGGTTATGGTTGTGTTCCTCGTGACAGATGGTAGCCTGTCTGTCACTCGACCACTAGAGATAAGCTCACTTCAGTGAGCAAGCAGCCCTCTGTCAGTGGATGTGTCTCACAATAGAGAGAGCTGCCCATCTAGACGGTGTTTTAGTGTATCATCTGAGCTCATTTCGAACGTTCCGATGAAATCAATCGCATATGATGGTCAAATGCTGTCTAGATAGGCAGCTCACTTAGATTTGAGACATCGCCAATAACGCAATAATACACTTCCGCACACTCTTGACAGACTGATCTCTGCGGTGTTTTAAAGCTATGGCTCTGTCTAAAGAGGAGGAAAGAGTCGTACCCTGCGGGGCGTTCTGCCGTCGGTACGTGTCTGGTCCGGTGAGCGGTGGATCCGCTGTAGATTGGGCCCGAAAAGGCACCGGAGCAACATCCAGCCGGCCATTCTCACCTCGGTCAGGAACTACGGCGGCCTGTGAGGATCACAGCAGGTACTACAGCAGCGAATGCGAAAAAGATAACCACTTTACAGGCGCGGCTTCGGATGTTCAATCCATTTTTCTTTTCAATGAAAAAGAGATGTGTTTTATAAGGGAATATAACAAAATTAATCAATTAAATGCAACATAAGAAAATAAATATATAATCAAATGTTCACACCATAAATAAAATGCGATCATAAATAAGACTGAAAATTGTATTCATTTGCTCACCTGTCTGATTGCATTTTTATTTGCTGAAACTTGTCCTTATATGTTTATTTTATGATCTGTTAATTTACTTAATTTTGACATTAAATAAATATTTGTATTATAAACAAATATTTTATAATAAATAAATGTATAAAAGGTAGGCTATATAAAATGTTGCAATCAATAAATGAAATGTGATCATGTTTTATTTATTTTCTCATGTCATATTTTTATTATCAATCAATCGATTGATCGATTAGCTACTTTTGACATTAAAATATATTTTTATTTATAAACAAACAGTATTTTATAACTAATAATAATTATATTTAACAAATAATACTTTTTTACATACGTATTTTATATTCATTTTCATAATTGTGTTGTGGATAAGTATTTCATTATTGAGTCAGGGCCAATTATCAATTGCTTTATGATTAAATTTAAAAAAATTTTAAAAGATATTTTCAAAATAACATACAATTTCAAAGGTGTTTTCCACATATTTTGAATGGCATTGTATTGTGTTGTGTTTTGGGGTTAAAAGACGTGTCTGAAACTGAAAATATCCTTATTTTAACTTTAAACCCTTTTCCCCACATATTTTTCTTACAGTGCAGTATTATTGACATTACAATAAAACTGCTATCAAAAAAGATAAGAAAAAGAAAGAAAAGATTAAATGAGAAAAAGTCTCTGAAAACTTGTGACAATTTTTGAAGGAGTGTCATACTAGTAACAATAACAGTTAACTGATAAGTTAAGACACAAGTCACATTACATTAAGTTTTATTTCAAATACAGTTATTTTGTCTCGATATATATTATATATGTTTAATAAACTCAACCACAGCACTGGTTGTATCTGAAATGAAAACACACACACACACAGAGAGAGAGAAGGAAAACATTAGCAGGATGATTAATGCACAGAGAGTATATGAACAATTACATGCATGCAACGACCCCCCACCCCCACCCGCAGCCAATCATATCTCACCAGTCTAATTCTTTATATACATCCGTTTCACCCGTTGGCTTGAGATCCTAGAGAGAGAGAGACAAACAGAGACAAGAATGAGAAGGGCAGAGATGTCACAGATTTATAGTTTGGCAGAGGTTTGATTGGGTTCATCTGGTAATATCACTAATGCAGGCGTGACAGAACTGAACAAACAACAACAACAACTAAGCCAAACACACACACACACACACACACACACACACACACACACACACACACACACACACACACACACACACACACACACACACAAACACACACACACACACAAACACACACACACACACACACACACACACACACACACTGTCAAACAAATTGTTAAATGTTGGGACCTGGTTTTTGGAAGACACACACACAAAATTACTCATTGCTCTGCCTGTGAAGGACTATAATAACTCACCATGTAGACTGTGCCTTGGGGAGGTGGCTGCTGGGAGAAGAGAGGGAGAGAAAGGGGAAGGAAGAAATAGATTTAATAATAGAGCAGAGATAGATATACATTGAGAAAGAAAGACAAGGAGAGAGAGAGAACGAAAGAAAGAAGGGGTGTTAAAAATAGATTAAATAATACAGCAGGGGGGAGAAGGAGAAACAGTAAAGTGGAGGGAGCAAATAGATGCTGTGCATTTCAATTCACCTGTCTTAGATCATCAGGATTTTCATAGATGTTCTCCACCTCTTTGGCGTGGTGAGACAGTGATTGCTCGACACCTGCATGAACACAGACACATCACATCACACCAAATCCAATGTGGTTTGTTCTGTCCATCAACATCTGCCAGGGTGAACTGACAGCCTTCAGATCTTTGATGGACAGACTCAGGGGGGAAAAGACAAATGGGGGGCCTTACTTCGACGGGTGACGCAATAGCCCTGTCTCCATAGCAACACCCCAACAGCTATGGCAATCAGGGGGATGAGAAACAGGAGGAATGAGAAGGTGGAAACATAAGAGGATGCTGAATCATCTGCTGGGGGGAGTGTGAGAAAGACTGAAAAAGAAACGCTAAGTTAGGTAACCCATCAGTGAGTGTGCATTAGTGTGTGTGTGTGTGTGTGTGTGTGTGTGTGTGTGTGTGTGTGTGTGTGTGTGTGTGTGTGTGTGTACAGCGACACTCACCTCCAGGTGGCAGTGCAGGCCTTGGAGAAATGGTTGGATCTGTAATGAAAGAGTAAACAGGAATGGTTAGACATTAATTCATTAATTTCAGGAAAAAAATCTATATATTCTTAATTAAGTAACTAACTAAATAAATAAATAATGGGACAGTGTATGTAACTTTACATGCAAACGCAGAGTGGATGACGGAAGAAACAAATTATACCAACAGTAGACATGAAGTTATGAGTATTTAAATATCCCTGAATGTGTGTATTGGAAAGATGAAGATATATGGAGGATGAGGAAGAGAGATAAACAAAATATGTTTTTGACTGAATGTTTTGCATATGGTGAGGTGACATCATCATCATTCATGCAAACATTAAATGGTGTTGTTCTTATCTACCTGGTCTCAGTCTCACTGTTGTCTGCATGTTATATATTTGATGACACTGCTGGTTTTGAAATATCCTCTAATCATGATTTAAACTCCAGGAAAAAATATATAACTGTGTAAAAATAATAAAAATGTTTTGTGATTTTTTTTATTTATTTGCATCTGAAACTAGAAATTGATTTTTTTGTCATGATTCCATTCATTATTTAAGTAATTTACTGAAAAGATACTTTTTTACTTTGATAAATTAAATGGCAGAAGCATGGATGTCAGATTTGGGAATAAATCATTTGAAATGGTTTTGTGAAGCTTAGTTGATTGATTTTAAAGGTCTGACACAAAATACGATTCCTTCACAAGCCTGGCATAGCTAATTCACTAAGGAGAGCTAGGGCAAATGTTAAAGTGGGCTTAAATTTCAGTCTGTTCCTCAGACAAAGCTATCATATGACTTGGGCAGACTTTTATGGACCACTCAGAATATTTTTTTCCCATAGTTTTTCTGTGTACTGTAAACTTGCACTAGACATGTCTGATTATTACTATTGTGTCTTTTATAGCGTCTTGCATATGTCATTCAAAATACAGTAATAAAGTTAAAAGTTGAACTGTTAAAAACTGCATCTCTAGTCGTTTTCTTGCATTATTTTTTCCAGTATCCTGCGTCTCATGTTTTTTTTTATTTACACTGTGCTGCTTTTCCATTGTTTTCTATGTAAATATGCGCTGGATGGATGTGTTTGAATGTTGCACTTGTGTCTTGTATCTTTTGCAGTGTCTCACATATGCCACAGTTCTGAGCTACCAGTACATTCTTGAAAATTTCTCCTTTTATGAGGATTAGTAAATGATGACAGAATTTTCATTTTTGTGTGAACCATCACTTTAAATCAACGTCATAGAGGCAACAATCCTTTTTCAAAAGCAGAACTGTGCAGAAGGTCTATTTTCTGCACCCTGCTGCTCCAGAGACTCACTAGCCATGTTTTAAACAATCCATTATAAAGGAGTTGGGTTTCATGTAATTGATTGGTCAAGGGACTAGCACATGATTGTGTTGCATTATGGTATGTGACCTTCCCGGTGACCAACATGATTCCACTAACTAATATTCTCATCACAGATTCATTGAATTCAATGAAACACAGAAGGTCTATCACACAGAACAAAAATAACTCATTGAAATATTCACCTGCAGTCTGGCCATTTTCAGGTTTTTAAATGTGAGTGTTGACACCTTGACTTAGAGAATTTACAGCAAGAAATAGATAGCAAGAAAAAATGCCAGACAGAGAAAGAAGAACAGAATACACTTTTCCTCACCTATATTGGCCATTGTGACGGTGTACATATATTGCACTGAGTTTCCATTTTTCAGATACAGAGTACAGGCATACTGTCCAGCCGTCTCAGGGGTCACAGGGAGCGCTACAGAGGTTGTGATCCGGCCCACAACTGCAGCTGATTGCAGATAGCGAGTGGAATTCTTAACATATGACCACTTTACAGATTTGATTTGAGATCGCTCAGAGTACATACAACTCAGATCCAGAGCGGTGCGGGATGACTTGGTGTATCCTGAGGGTGAAACAGACAAACAGATGATGAGAGAGGAGAAATGAATGCGAAGGGTTAAAATGATATATATTCATTAAACAGCCGGGTGTAGTCGGTCAGCTGTGCTTGACTGTGACTGATGCACAGTGTCTCCTCAAACTCAAAGCACTATCAATCCTGAGCTAACTGAGCTCAGTGGTTACCACAGTAATGCCACAACCCACAGAGTTGTCAGCGGCAACGGGCAGGCGAAATTACACATAATGAGATCTGTAATGAGGCCTACTAAAAAACATTGCGTTAGAGAGAGGGAGGGGAGAGTGATATATATATATATATATAGAAAGAAGAGACAAAAGTAAAAGAACTGAGTGAGAAAAAGGAGAGCGGGGAGGACACAAGGGGAAAAAGAGATTAAGGTAAGAACAGGGGAGATCAGATTAAAAACAGGAGAGAAAGATGAAAGTCAAGACACTGACTGATTGACTCTTGCATGCAGAACTACTGTGATTGATAGAAGCCTGTGCAATTATAAAATGAATCCAAGAGCAATGATGCAAGAACATGCAACATTAAGAATCAGTGAACGAGTGTTCTGATGTGCATTGTCTGATAATGACTGTTTAATCATGGTAAAAAAATAAAAAAAACTTATAATGAATGTAAAGAAAAGAAAAAACAGAAAAAAAAATACAAATTTAGTTATTATTTTTGCAACTTCTTTTCAGTTTTTTCAATGAACTGATTAATTCAGTCAGTCAAGAAAACTGGTCCGAATTATTTGGTCACAAATCTGCACGATTCTAAGTGAACTAACTCAAATAACAACAAAATGAAACACAAATAACAACTTATTAAATGTAGTTCTGTTCATCACTGTTCAATCACTGACTGCAGAAAACTATAGGTATATATTAAAGCCGTGGTTTACAGTGAATTTATAACAGCTAAAGGGTGTTGTTAGGCATGACGCGAATCCCCCTTAGCTGTTATAAATTCACTGTAAACCACGCCTTCATGGGGCTTATTGCTTTTATAAAACAGTTAATCCATATACTGTACGTAGTAAGGTTTCACAGAATAAAGCAGAGCAAATAAAGTGTAATGATATAAATAAAAACAGTATTCTTCCACCAAACAATGTAGTTCCTCAGAAACAGTTGTGGTTCCAACAAAGTGGTTGCAGAGTAACACACAGAAGTAAACAAAGTTGTATGTTTGTAGTGTAATTTACAAACAGCTTCAAACTTTGATATTGTTTTGATACTTTGATGTTGCATTTGTTTGGAAGCCAATCACCATTTATTGTACTTGAGCAACATTTGTTTTTTTATTTAAAGATTTATCATAAATTATTTATTTGTGAACATAACTTTCTTTAAAATTCATGTGCCCTCATAAAACAAATTATCCAATTTCCTTTTCAAATTTTGTAATATTTAAAGATTTAATATAATGATTCCTTGTAATATCACAAAATGGCATTGGAAAACTCACACTCTGTTGCTGTGACATAGTGTAGATACAAAATAATATTACCATGTAAAACACTGAGTCTGTTAGCTTGACTGAAAGCCTTGTCATCCAGGAAGACCTCGCACAAGTAGAGTCCTCCATCCTTCAGGGCTGGGCTTAATAGGAAGGAGAACTTCCCAGCAGCAGCCAGGGAGGTGGGGTCTATCAAATGAAGGTGGGGTTTGGTCTGGTTGCTGTTGCTCTGTCTCCAGCGGTCAAACTGGTATATGAGCTCCATTCTTTTTGAATCAGGATACTGCCAGTAGAGCAACACATAGTCACCAAGGACAGAAGGACAAGTTAGAGTGACCAGTGAACGAGAGAGGGCTGCCAAGGACCTTGGGTCTCCTGTAGAGAACAAAGGGTAGCGGAGATTACAAAAAAAGGTAAAGTGACATATAGAGATTCATTCAGCACAAGAGAAAGTGTGAAACAAAAGTACAAGGCAAAAGACCATTAAAAGAAAACCAAAGAAGCCAATCAAGTGAAAAATGGACTGTGATACAGTATTGTCAATTTGGGTTGATCCCGTCCACATAGTAATCCACTGTGCTGCTAGTCATTTTAGCCTCTTTGTTCTTCACACAGTCTAGTGAATAGAACATTACAAGTCCCAGAGCAAAGTCATATGGGGAGATATCAGAAACGAGACAGGCATGAAAATGGGGATTATGTTATTAAGCTGAGCGAAAGCTCTTCAGAAACATTCTCCTCTCAGATTTAATAACCCTGATTAACCGTGTGGTGACACAACATTTGTGAAGAACAAACCATGTTTGCTTCGGGGCAAATAAATGAAAAAAGTTTATTGTTGTGTTATCATTCAAGCATTCAAAAAGTATGTTGAGTTTAACTGAAAAAAATAAATAAATCTGTATTCAGTGAGTTAAAAGAGCCTGATGGAGAATGTTTAGGATTCATTGACTAGTGTAGGCTGCTGGGTAAAAGGCATGTCAATAAGATCCCATTTTATACACAATAGTATTCCAGTAGCAAAAGAACACATTACCATGTGTGATGTCTGTGAAAGAAAACACAGCTTTCACTGAAAGAGAAAAAGAAAGAATGGGACACAGAGAAAGATTTAAATGTTGTTTATAATAAAACTGAAATATTCTCTTTTTTTATGAATGTCTCAGATCTGTAACATTGTTTGAATTAGATATTGATAAAAAATGTATGCACAATAATATAGTTGATGTCTATTTTTGTTTTTCATCGGTGAAAATAGTTCCCAAAAAACTTTACTGTGTTTTAAAATTCGAATTAGTGTTTTCGAATTAACTGGTTAAGTGAGTGATTCAGTGACTCACTCATAAAGACTGTGGCTGTGTGTGAAATCACAGCTCTTTGAGTATGTACTTTTTTTAAATGAATCATCACTTTGTGACAAAAAAAAAAAAAAAAAAAAAAAAATTGCTCTATATAATATGAATCAGTGTAGTATAAACGTAATCCAGTCATAAAGGGCAAGGCTTTATGGGAGAGTAAAGTGTCAACTGGATGCGCACATCAAAATCTGACTTAAAGTAGTAAGTCATCCCATGTCTTCTCCATTTACTGTTTTATGAATACTGTGAATTTAGACTGTACCAGTCTTTTCACATTTGGATGCAGTTTTGTTTCATTTCATGAATCAGTTATTTGACAAATCCGTTAAATGAATAATTCAAATGACTTAACACAGTCACTTGTCATCACCTACTAGTATAACGATGCAGAACCTACAGAAAGAATCCCTGAAAATTCACTAATGCCCAGAATAGAATGTGCATTTACTGACAGAAACAGGAAAGATCACAAGATTGGACTGAAATTTCCCACACATTTACTCTGTTCCCTTTACAGTGAATGACATTTCAGTCCACTGTATGAAGAAGTGAATGAAATGAGTAAGCAAATTTGGACTAATATCAGCACACATGGAAGGCCTCTCAACAAATTAAATTGAGGAACAGAACTAACTGTTGTACAAGCTAAATTAAATTTTTAGTAAATCAAAACCTGAGACAATTCAAGCCTAAAGGCCCATTCACACCAAGAATGGTAACTACAGTATATGTAAACTATTTTAACTTTCTGTTTATTATAAGCACATGCTGCAGTTACAGTATGCCCTTTTAAATCAAGTTGATTAGATAACATTGACTAAGCAACTTATCTGATTATTGTGTTTTTAAAAAAATATCTCAAAATCTCACCATTCACTGTCACTTTCACCCGGTGCTCCGAGATATTATTGCTACTGTTACCATAGACACGGATTCTGCAGGTATAGTCTCCGTTGTCTTTACTGGTGACGCGAGGCAGCTTGCTGAGCAGACTGCCCGTTC
The DNA here is from genome assembly GCF_018340385.1 of Cyprinus carpio. Taxonomy (NCBI): domain Eukaryota; kingdom Metazoa; phylum Chordata; class Actinopteri; order Cypriniformes; family Cyprinidae; genus Cyprinus; species Cyprinus carpio. The sequence goes on from NC_056587.1 coordinate 3,373,989, forward strand.
CATAGGAGATTTCAGTATGTAGCTGTTTACCCGAGGGAGACACCCACGTTCCCCAGGCAGCCACGGATGAGGGAGACACCTGAGCTGTCAGTCTCAGAGTACTGTCCACTGTGACAGGGGGCGTGGGAGTGACAGTTACTGCAAAAGAGAAGGAGAAAATACCTGGGGATATCAAACACATCAAGACATAAAGAATGTGTTGTGGTGCAGTTGGGTAGTATACATTTAATCAGGGCAAGAAGAACAACCCTCTCCTGTAGCTTCTTGTCATCCTGTTCTATCACACAGGAGTAGCGTCCTTGCGCATCTGCTGCGGCCCTGAAGACCAGGGAGGCATCTGCAGAGATCTCAAAAGTTCTGCCTCCAAATACTTTGCTGCTACGTCCATCTGTTTGTCCATCGATGCAGTTGGCGGATAACAAATATGACCAGCGATCCTCCCTCATTGTCATCATCTTCCAGCTAACCAGTACAGAAGATGTGGGTGGTGAATCAAAGCAGGACAGGGTGACAGACGTGTCCTCACGTACCACGACCACATGATTCCACAAATCACCTATACAAACCAGATTCTTTAGGTACAAGAAGTCACACACTCTTTTACTGAAAATGCATTACATTTAGATAAATAAAACATACTGTATCATATCACCCAACAAATTTAATTTGCTAAAAGTACTCACCCTCACACCATCCAAGATGTAGATGAGTTTGTTTTTTATTGGAACAGATTTGGAGAAAATTTTGAATTACATCAATTGCTCACAAAAGGTGAATAGGTGCCGTCAGAAAGCAAGGCCAAACAGCTGATAAAAACATCACAATAATCCTGCCTGTTTGGAATATACAAATGCATCATTAAGATGTTTTTTTAAATTTCAAACCATTGCAATTCAAAAACTGTTCTAAACGAAAATGTCAGTGGGTTTTGATGTGAAAGGACAACAGAGGATGGATTTTTTCACTGGAGGGAGCATTATTACGGAATTGCATTTTGGCTATAAGCGATGGCTTAAAGTTTAAAAAAAGCCTTAATTATGTATTTGTTAATTACAAAAGTGCAACCTTTTACTTCACAAGACATTAACTGATGGACTGGAGTTGTGTGGATTACTTGTGGATTATTGTGATGCTTTTATCAGCTGTTTGGACTGTCATTCTGACGGCACCCATTCAATGCAGAGGATCCATCGGAAGTGATATAATGCTACATTTCTCCAGATCTGTACCCAATGAAGAAACATCTCATCTACTGTACATCTTGGATGACATGAAGGTGAGTAAATTTTCAGCAGTTTTTCATGTTGAGGTGAAATACTCCTTTCATGCTGTACTGAAGTGAAAGCAAACTGATTAAAAGTTTATAAAAATAACAATATAATATAATAATATAATTAATTACTTTGTATTAAATCTATCTTTTAAAATTTACAAATTTTAATTTTTTTTTTTACTCATTTACTAATTTTGTAAAATATTTTTTTTGCAGATCCCCTTAAACCCCCTTGCATTCCCCTGGGGGTCTCTAGATCCCAGTTTGAGAACCCCTGTTGTGTATTGTAAGCTGCACTTATCTGTTAATCAGCCAATGAATATAAGCCTAATGCAATTTAGTGTCTCAGTGGTTCTTTAGATAACACAGAATCCCCCTTAAAGAGGTCATATGATGTTGCTAAAAAGAACGTTATTTGGTGTATTTTGTGAAATTAAATGTGTTTATGCGGTTTTAGGTTCAAAACAGCCACATACTGTACATTATTGTTTCTCCACTATGCCCTGCCTTTCTGAAACTCCTTGTTTTTTTACAAAGCTCATCGGTCTGAAAAGCGAGGTGTGCTCTGATTGGCCAGATATCCAGTGCATTGTGATTGGCTGAATGCCTCAACCATGTGACAGAAAAGTTACGTCCCTTGACATACTGTGATGCGTGTCCCCGTCAGAACACCGGCGAGACAAGACAAAAACAATAAAACCCATTACAAACGAGCCATTCGTTGCATCAAGTGGGAACATAATTACGGATTATATTGACGTATATTGGGTTTTTACGCATTGCGTTGCATCGCGCCATGTAAACATAAAACCACATCTGCATTTGTGATCGGAGAAACGACAAACAAAAAGCGCTAATCTACACCAGCGGTTCTCAATTCCAGTCCTCACACCCCCCAGATCTGCATATTTTGCATGTCTCTCTTTGTTAAAGGGGTCATATGATGCGATTTAAATTTTTTCATTCTCTTTGGAGTGTTACAAGCTTTTGGTGCATAAGGAAGATTTGTAAAGTTGCAAAGACTAAAGTCTCAAATCCAAAGAGATATTCATTATAAAAGTTAAGAGTCAAACACACCCCCCAAAAGATCAGGAAACAGTCCTCCATAAAATGTGCTGCACACATCTGAATATTTGGGTTGAACTGTTCTGGAACAGTGTTGTAAATACAACTTAACCACTGATTTCTAGTCATGTCCTCTTTTGAATCAAAGGTTATGCCTCCTTTCTTTGTGTGAACATTTAGGCGGCGTTATGCAAATCTTCCCACATCATGACATAGACATGTGGGGGCATATTAGAACGAGCAGTTTTAGGGCCAATCACAGCACTTACGGTCCACGTAGATTTGACCCGCTGTGACATTTTTGGAGAGGTGCACATCAGGTTACTCCGTAGCCTGCATGTACTACGCACAACCTACGGCGAAGTTTCAATGCAGAAGTATAAATCAGCCTTAACTTTTATAAAGAAAATCTTGTTGGGTTTGAGACTTTAGTCTTTGCAACTTTACAGATCTTCATTCACCAAGAGCTTGTAACACTCCAAAGAGAAAGGAAAACTTGAAATGACTTCATATGACCGCTTTAAGTGCTTCTAAGTTGATCTTTCGGTATTTTATTCAATTAGTTATACTTGGAAAGATAATTTTTCAAGTTCAACTTTATTTCAGGCAACCTAAAGTGAAGAAAAATTGGTGGGTGTACAAAAAAACACATCTACACATCAATATATTAGATAAAATATTAATTTAAAAAACTAATAATAATAATAATAATAATAATAATAAAACACGCACACACACACACACACACACACACACACACATATATATATATATATATTCATACCTGCCATGAGTGGAGAGATGATGAAACATGAACCAGAACAAATAAGTATGAAAGCATGAAAATATTTTCCCATGGTGCTGCTAGGAAGCAACATATTTTAAATAGTGCAAGAATATGTCTTCTTTTCTTGCATTTGACCACAAGGACTAGGCGGGAAAAGGGGAGTGACAGCTGAGAGCAACATGTGACAGTAGCTGATAAACACGACAAATGTCAACACACATACAAAAAACGGAAGCTATATTACAAACATGGAGGCTGATAAAACAGAACACACACTAATTTCTATGCAGCTATATAATTTTAGTGAGATAAGTCAATGCTTTTATCTGCAGTCACATAATTCTGCTTCTGGCGTTAGCAAGGAACATATAAGTACAAATAACACCAAATATGCTGATTTCTGAACTCTGAACTTAGAACTGAAATTATAAGAAAAGTTGGTCATCCATAAAACTGGACATAGCAGACCGTTAGACAAGAGCAGACCGTGGGAATTGCTTGTGAAAAGACAGAGAAAAAGAGAGAGAACATAAGAAAAAGAACTTAGAGATGTAATCAGAAATTCAGTCTTTAGCTTCTGGCTAAATGTCTTTACATCGCCGTGAATGTCTTTAATTAAACTTAACAGACTTATCAGCACCTCAAAGTCCCATTACCAGCTCAGCTCCTAATCACCTCCGAGCTAAAGAATGTGAGAGGGTCTAAAGAAAAGAGATAAAAATGAAGAAAACTGAAATGGAGAAAGGATGGACGGGGTAAATGAGCAGCGGAAGAGAAACTTCAGAGAGAGCAAACTAGGGCAAAGCAGCTAATGAGAGTCGCAGTACTGTACGTGCCATTGGCCCCGTGCAAACAATCAGAAAGAGAGAATGAATAAAGAGAGAGATGGTTCTTTAATGAGGTGCTGGAAGTGACAGATATCCTGCTGAACGTGACTACTGAGGTATAATCAAGCACTTCTGCTCATATAGGACAGACCTATTTCAGCGACCTATTCGTTTTGTTCACTGTTTTGCCTTCTATCTGAGGAAAATAGCCTGCTTCATAACTTCTGAACGAAAGATCTGTCGGAAATGTAGATCTGTAGAACTCTAATGCAGTGTATATGTTACCAGCAGGGGGAGCGTTAGAGCTTCATTCAACACAACTCGACAAACTGAAACTTGAAAATAGACTTGCCCAAAATATTTGGTTGTGGTTAGAAGGGATGCAGCAAAAACCGGCAGCTAACAATAAATTACATTTTCTACCTAGATTGTGTTTTATTAATGTTTAAACGTACCCCAACCCTAAAACTACCTCTTACAATAATGCAAAAATAGTAATTGTTGTACAGTGTGAGAAAAATTACGCTATATTGATGTGGGCATGCCCAGTATTTTTTGCTGTATGCCATCTAGCGTTTAACCAAAATATTTCTGGCACTCATTACTCCTTTGCATTCCCGGTAACTCCGGGAACATCATGCTGAGTGAATCTCCTTTCAACTGGAAACGAAACTAAAAATTAAAAGAGGAAAAAGTAGGAATCCAGCAGTTTATTTTAATTGTTATGTTGAAACGTACTGGAACGGGGAAGTCCGTAAAATGTCTTTGGCTGGAATTTTTTTATTTTTTTTAATTTTTTTTTTCATAACGGATAACAAAATAGCCCTTTTTGAACAGGCTAGAAATATTACATTGTTACATTACATTACAATATTACAAATAATTATGAAGCCCTTTTTGAACAGGCTAGAAATATAACATTGTTACATTACATTACAATATTACAAATAATAATTATGACAAAAGTTGTCTTAATGGATCGAATGGATTAAATGATCGTTTAGCTGCCTGAAACCTAAAAGAGTGCAACGGTCAAAAACTCCAGTTGGAAAGTACCCAAGCGTTCTCTGAAATTTTTTAGGAGGCTTTAATGAGTCCATGCTTTGAATGCAGCGTGACGTGCCGCATGACGTCACACGATTGTGTCCAATGAGCGCCGCATCTGACAGAGTTTCAACAGAGTGCGAGCCCTGGGCGACAGTTTGAGACTCACCTCGAACTCACTCACCGGATACCTATTCACCTGCAGGACGTGTTTCTCCTGGTCACCTGTTCATACGACTCAAAAGGGAGTTTTGACACCTGATTGTAAACCGGCTGAAAAGGAACGCGCTGAATACAGCGACGCACTTCAACTTCTGTGCTCGAGCTTTAAAGAAAACCAGAGGAACCACACAGCAGTTTTTTTTTAATCTCCATCTGACTATTTTGGTATCTTTTTCGCGACTCTGAGCTGACTGAGTTCAACAAGCGGAAAACCGACAAATTATTATACGTTAGGTGGACTGTCCACCCTTCTCTCCGATGAACATGTCAGGACTGTTAAGCGCACTCATTCTCCTAATTATTCAAGGTAAGACAAATCATATGATGTTGATATAGTGAAAGGAATCACTAATTGTTGCCGGTTATAAAATACCTAGTTGTCTTTCACTTTTAGTTTTAATCGATACACTCAACCAAAGCGCTCATGATAGAAATATCCTTCAGGATATCTTAATCGTGCGCGCGCTTCTCCCGCCGCGAGCTGGCTACATTAATCATGACTATATTCATCTTAAAATAATTTTATTAACACAGTGTTTCATTGTATGAATGGGGGAAATAACTTTGCCTGTCTGACCTTTCATCTCGTTTCTTTTCCCTGGCGATTGTGTGAGTTTGGTTTCGATAAGCGCCATGTTTCTCTAGGTGTGGCCTTGGAAGCGCTTTTTTCCTCTTACGTGTTGACAGGTGTGTTTGTTTGCGAAACTACGGACATTATCCAGTCGTCCTTCAGTGCTCTCTCTTCCTCGTACCGCATTTCTCTCTGTTCCTCACGCCCTTGGCGTCTTTTCTCCCTTCACATCACACCCTATTATTTCCAGATGATGAGACATAAATGAATATAAATCAATCTATCACGCAACAAAAGCAAGCAACATGGTGTTTCTTACTATTTTTTTTAAATGTGTTTCAACTTGGTATTATTTTACCGTTTTCTTTTAAAGATTAAAATGACTCTTTCAGAGCGTCGTTTTGTTGTATTTTATTCAATTAATTATTTTGCCTGACAGCCAGTCATTAATTTACCGGCATATTACAGAGCTGTTCATATCATAGGCTGACGTCACTCCTAATTGTTTCGTCATATTTCTCTGCACGCCTCGCCTCGCACACTGTAGCTCCTTTTGATCGTGGATTCAGGGGCTCTTCATTGTCTTTGCAGTTTAATTATTTAGTTGCCGTGTCACTCCTCGCAGATGCATTACAGCTGACAGCAAGAGAGCCGGGCTGGTGTGAGTGAGTGTCATGAAAAAACTCAGCTTGAGTGTCTAACCGAGCACACACACTGTAAAAGATGCACTTATTTTATGTTTAACAATATGCTCACACTTTTGCTATCTATCTATCTATCTATCTATCTATCTATCTATCCTTATATAGATAGAGTCCTTAAATGTATGCATATCTACATCTGTATATAAGACATTATGCATTAGGAGGATATGATGTGTCGAAGGTTTGTGACATCATTGGATGCAGTTCTTTGTCTTAACTTAAAAACAATTAATTCCTTTAACTTATTCATGTTCTGGACCTCTTCTGCCCGGGCCCATTTCACAGTACATCAACTGCACTTCAGGAGAAGAACTAGAATAACGAAACAAAGGATTTGTTTTATTTATGAACAGAGCAGCGGCAGAAGGGGTCATGATTGCCTCGCTTAAGCAAACAGTATAAACAGGCCTTGTTTTCTTTTTTTCCTCCCCTTCCCTTCGCATCCATTTAGTTCAGTGTCCTGGGAGCTTTTGCCTTTATACACAGCAGTTGCAAAATATTTTAAGGGTCAAGGTATTGTTTCGTATGTTTGACTCGGAGGCCCCTGCAGACTCCTTTTCATTGCACGCGTATTAAAAACAATTAGACCAACTTCAAACACTAATAAAAAAAAAATTATTTTAATTTTTATTTTAATAACCTCATTGTGAAATTGAGAGCTATGTAGACAGGAAACAGGTTTAAGCTAGATTTATGATTGCAAAACAGTTCATCTTTCCAGTTCCAGACTGAAATGTAGGCTACAGGCAGCAGAGATCTGCACAATAGAAGCTACTGATTGTGTTATAATACCCTCCTAGTGAACACGGGTCAAAAAATGCTTGAACCTGTTGTCATAGTGACGCTGTGTTTTCATTGAAAGCCGGGGTTAGGGGGGCCTATTGTAGCGGCGTCTCTGGCTGAATGCATCAAGTGGTGTGTGTGTGTTTAGGAGGAGGGGGTTCGAAAATGTTAGGCTGCTATGATGACGGAGGCGGAGGGCGGCCAAGCTGACCTTATTCTAAACTGTGTGAGCACAGCAGTTACAGACACACACTAACAAGCACACGCAGTGATTGCGACAGCGCTGGCTCAAGTGTGTTAAACAGTGAAGAAGTGTTGAGTAAACGAGCGAGAGGGTCTCCATTGTCCGCCAGTTCCACATTCTGGGAAGCATGCAAACAAAAGTCGCACCGAAACTGAGCTTTTCAGCCTCCATTCTTACATCTTCTCTTGTTTCCTTCCCTCCCTTCCTTTCTTTCTGCATCCATTGCCATCCTTATCCGCTTACTTTTGTTTGAGAGATGATTGTCATTGGTGTATTCAAATCTCCCCCCCCACCCCTCCTCACTCTGACCTCAAGGCTATGCTGTTTATTAGCGTCTGAGCCGGTGAAAGAACGTGGGAGGAGGTGTAGCAGTAGGGGCAGAGCTGACAGACTGTGGACAGAACATTGGTTTAAAAATGTTTCATTCCTCCGAAAACTCTTACACAAGTTTATCAGTCAGTACATTCTTAAAAATAAAGGTTCCAGTAGGGAGTTTTTGCATAGAAGAACCATTTTGGGTTCCTCACATTTTGAGTGAACCGTTCCTAAAAGAACCATTTTTTTCTTAGTGTGAAGAACATTTCAATATTCTAAAAAAAACTTTTATACTATAGAGAACCTTTTGTGCAATGGAAAGGTTCTGTGGATGTTCTTTATGGAACCATAGGTGCCAATAAAGAGCCTTTTATTTTTAAGGAGGAAGTTTTGGTTGTCCAGAGACTGTTACAAGACTTTTTGGGGTGATGGGATCCAACAGTGATTGTGGATCTCTCATTCTGGTTTCTCTGGTTGGAGGAGTGTTGTAGGATTTGTGGATGGGGGAACCAAAGCTTTTAACACTTGTTGCAAGTCTGTGTTTGACATGCAGCTCTGGGAATTCAATCTGCTGCAGTCAATGACTGACCTTAATTAACATCAACCTGCACTCGTACGGACACTAGAGGGTTTCCCGCAAAGATTTGTGCAATATCCGAGCTGGCACACAATAAAGTCTGACGGGACAGATGTAATATAAGTAACTTTTGTGGTCAGGGTTATTTTCAGAATGGCATTTTCTCTTTCTGTTCGTTTGAAAGTGGAGCTAAAATGAATCTCAACTGGTCCTCAAAGCACTTACAGGACAAGGCTCTTTCGAGCATTTCTTTTCTGCCTGCCTCGCTCTATTCTTGTCACTTTCTTTTTCTTGCTCTGCTCTTAGTGGTTCAGCAGATGTCAGATCTCAGAATGCTTTTATGGCATTAGAGATTCATGGGACTGATATGTCCAGTTAATTGGACTTTGTATTTTAGTCTTGCGCCTGGTGATGGAAAGCCAACCGACCATTGTGGCTGCAACAAGATGGTGAGAAGTGAAACAAAAGTGGCAGGGAGGAATGAGAAAGCAGGGCTCTGCTCTTGCTGTGGTTTACCATCTACTTCTAAAATTGCCATGCGATCTTTGGAAACGCAGATTAAACCTGATTCAGTGAGACACATGCACAAACATAAGGCAGCATGTTATCCTCGAGTTTACCTCCCTGTCCCATTGCATGCTGGGAGATCAGTGACCCTCCGGGGGTCAGCAGCCAGTTGGTCTGAATAGTGGTACGCGGTTGCCAGTTTGATGTGGGAATGTCAAGGGTTGGCAGATTGCTATAGTAGGTCATGTCTACTCATAGGGAAAATGACCACAGATCTGCCCTCTTTAAAATAGAAGCCAAATGGCATAAAAAGGAATAGGACATGATGAGTGTTCAGCCCCTCTAGACAGAATGCCATCCAGTTCGTTTTATGATTAACATCACAACCCTGAAGGTTTTTAAGATGCTGTAGCCCCTCTGTCTGGTTTGTTGGCTCCATATTCACTCAGCTCTGGTTAGTCATGAACTTGATAGAAACCGTCTCAATTTAGTGGATCATGTTCCACACTGACTTTCATTTTCCATAGAACATAAAAGAAGATATTTAGTAGAATGTCCAGGCTGCTCTATTCTGTACAACCAAGGAAGGCCAGAAATGAAAATCATGAATGTAAGTTAGTATTCAACAGACTGTCCACAATTGAACAATTATCACAATTGTCCTATCAAATTTAACAAACTGTATCATAAAGAAAATGTAAATTTTTCAAACAGTATCATAAAGAAAATTTCCTATTTTTGTCCCCAAAGTTGAAATGACATGCCTACCAAGTGTTTCTATCACATGCAGATGCTTTATCATTTGAGGCAGAAACATCAGATGAAGAAGTGACTGAAAGGCTTCTTTTCTTTTTGCAGAATGAGTGTGTGTGTCCTGAGAGGTTCACAGAGGGAGGGACAAGGGGAGTGAAAGTGGTTTTGATTCCTGATGATTTTTTAAAAGCACACTTGTGCTGTCATGAATTTAGCATGCCAGTGATTTCAGGACTCCTCAATGCAAACGCTCTCGCACACTGGGCACAGCGGAGTGTGGAGAGACGAGGTTGTGTGAAAAGACGTGTCTGGCTGGGTAACAGTGCCTCCAAATAACTGCATACGAAGGACATGAATCCCCCAATGTGGAGTTGCATTATATTATGATTAGTGCTAAAAGAGTTTCAGTCTAGCAGTAGCATTTTAACCCACACACGTTATGACTTGGATTAGTATGTATGGAGATTTAGGGCCCGTTTACATGAAAAACACCAACAGATGAGAAAGTTCTGCATATTATGCAGTGTGACTAATGCAGACACTGGAGGGTTCCCCGCAGAGCTTCATACGACACACAAGCTTCATACACAACAGTGTCTGTCTTATGAGTGATGGGTGAAATATAAGTAACTTCTGTGATCAGGGTTTTGCTTTCTCTTTTTATTGGTTGGAAAGGAGAGCTAAAATGAACCTCAACTGGTTTCAGTTTAGCTGTCAAATGTTTATAGCATGCATCAGCTTGAAAAAATAATTCTGAAAGTGATTCCAATGAATATTTTTCCTGTGTTGTTGACCTTATAGCTGTGGTGTTTATCCTGTTCTCATACAGATAGAACCATTATTAAAACTGTTGATGTAGTTATCATCTGTGGCATGAAAGGGTCTTTAGTCATTAATTGTCATTATGCTACATTACACTCCACAGGAGGGAAAATTTAAAACCACTGTCTACAACGAAGCATATGACAATCTTCCTTCTGATTAGCCTCCGTTTCTCTCCCTCACTATTTTATTAAGTGACTGTGATACTGTCCTTCCTCTCCCACCTCCCTCTTTTCTCACTGTCCTTAGCGTGTCCATCTGGAGTTGGCTAGCCAGAGGCAGACAAGAAAGCGAGGCTTTGCTCTATTGATCCCGTATCGATCAGCAAGGCCAGCGATGCCCTTGCGAGTCGACACGGCTTATTGAAGACATTAAGCCTCTGCCCTGTTGGACTGACATTGCTCTGAAATATATAGTCCCTCATTTCCAGAGGATGTCTGATCTGTTGACTTATCTTGTTTTTATTATTTACTTTTCGCTTTTTTTGTTCCCCACTGCCCTTTTTTTTCCACTTTGACATCCTTTTCCCACTCTTTATCCCTGCTCTCAGTTGTGGTTAGCGCTGGTGTTAGTGCCTGTTTGCCCTTGTCTATCATTGTCTTTTCCTCTCCTCCTCTTCCTGAGTGCCTTGCACCTGGTCTGCAGAATGTTGTGCCAGTCCACGGCATGATGGAAGCCGGACTGGATCCGAGCCAGCCAGAAATGGCCTCATTTTTTTGTGCAGCCTCATTCCAGACCAGATACAGTAACTACAGTACAGTCACAGTGAGCTGAATTATGTTGTTCCTGTAAGGGTGAGCCGCACAATGCTCCTCAGAGAACGCTAATGTCATTAGCATGCCCAATGTAGCGAGCTGTCAGAGAAAAACAGCAGTGACCTTTAAGATAATTTTGCCTGCGTCCTGTTCTGTTGGGTACATATGCTTAATGCTAGTGTATGTTCTCTGTAGTATTTTATAAGGTCAGTTTATTTGAAGAAATACTGTAAAATAACCAAGAATTAGTGCTTGAATCACCTAAATTAAAATCTCCTAAGACTGTTCTCCCAAAGAGATGTGTGTGTGTGTGTATATATATATATATATATATATATATATATATATATATATATATATATATATATATATATATATATATATATATATATATATATATATATCTAATATATATATTTATATAAAATAAATAAATTTAACTCGATTTGTTTTATTGGGGTCACGGATCGGATAATTTTTCAGACAGTAGCGCGTGAGTAACAAATCGAGTTTTATATTTTATATATATATAGTAAAAAAAAATATATATAAATTAGTAAAAAAAAAAAAAAAAAAAAACTATTAAGTGAGAAAATCAAATTGTGAATCGAATCTTGAGTTGAGTGAATCATTACATCCCTATTGTCTTCTGTGGAACACAAAGTGTTTTCTCTGACTCATTATTCCTCTAGTCATGTGTTTTTCTTTCTTTCTTATTTCTCTTCCTCAGCTTTGTTGTTCCGCTGTTTCTTTTTGATTGTTTTGGACTTTGGCTGGAAGTTTAATCCAGTTTGCTTTCTAAAACCAGGACAGTTGATTCTTCTACAAGTCAGAGTAAGTTTTGTGCGGCTGTGTCTCTGCCATGTTTGCGGTTATTATTATGATGGGAGAGCCCAGGCATGATTCCCTTCCTGATTTACCTTTCATGTAAAATCATTCTTTCAAATGCAACCAGTCTATTTCTCTTTACTATTTGGATGCAGTCATGCCTTGTTCTTTTCTTCCTTCTGCCATTTGCCTTCTCCTCTAAAGAGAGGTCCATTTTTTTGCTCCCAGTCGCACCATTTCTTTTAAAATTGGGTTTGACCTCTCTTTGTTTTTCCCAGTAGTCTCTCTTCTCTTGTCTCTTTTATCACGTTACGTGGTTCATGAAGGTTAAGTCAGTGAAACAGCTCTTTTTCTATTGTTGAAAGAGAGAAACACACATGTGAAAACAATGGAGAAAATAATTTGGTGACTCAGTTAAAGGTCAAAATACTTGTAAGAGTCAGTGAGAGAATTCAGCTACACCTGTGACGCAAACAGTGAATTCATAGTAGATGATGCATTTGCTATATTCAACCTGAATAAGGTACTGAAATTGTAAAAATGTGATGATCCCAGCATTTCCCGCTTGCATTTTGAGTGCTGTTGAGCAGATTTTTAAAAAGCTCTGATTGGCCATTGTGTTCACGTGCTCAACAGATATATCTGTGATTGGCTAAAATGATCATCACTTCACACTTTTCACTGAGTGCTTACACAGATACACTCGGGAGCGTTTGAAAGCCATGTCTATCAGTGGATTCCTAACATATCTGCTCATAGATGGATCCGCTGATAGACGCAGCTTTCAAACGCTCCCGTGTGTATCTGTATAAGCGCTCAGTGAAGAGTGTGGAGTGATGATCAGTTTGGCCAATCACAAATCACAATGCTGGCATCGTCACATTTTTAAAATTTCATTTTAAAAAAATTTCTTATATCGAATTCCCCTCTAAATGACATAATTATTCAGTAACACAGTACCTGTCAGTCGCAGCTCAGTTGGTCAGTGATGAGTAAAGGGAACATGAAATGGTGACCATGCAGGAACAGAGGGGCCATTGTGTTTGTCCCCCTACCTCTTTTAGAATCACACTGCCTTCCAAACAAATGTGTGCGAGAGAGAGCGAGAGTAAAGAATGCCGCTCATTGTTCTCTCAGCCATGTCCATTCATACAGGTAAGTGATATGATATGGCAGTGTCGGAGGATCCACCCTTCTTTTCCTTTGCTCTCTAGAGTACAGAAGAATAAAGAGAGGAGAAAATGTTCCTCAAACTCAAAAACCCCTCAGTGGATAATTTTCACCCATGCTCTCCTTTTTATTGGCCCTCTGTGCTCCCTGAGAAGCTACGATGGGGAATAATAGCATTTTGGTGCCCTCGAAGGGCAATGTTGTAAGAGAACGCTGCTTGTAGGGTCAATCTAAATGAAAGTAAGCCACTCAATCACTCAGTAAAGCTGTACATGCAAGTAATTTCAAGGAAGAAAATTTGCTTTTGGTAATTTTGGTTACAGCTTCATGATTAATTTGAACCTAATTTAGGCACCACCCTTGCATGTGTTTTCTTGTATATTGTTTGCACCAAAACTTGTTAATGTGTATTTAGAAGTATGTATTCTAATATTCAGAAGTTTGGACTTTGGAAAGAAGTCTGTTACCCTCACCAAGGCTGCATTTATTTGACCAAAGATAATTTTGCTATTATGTTCTGTTTTAAAATAAACTGTCTGTCTATATATAGGCTGTGCCGAACACAAATGAGACGGCCTACTCCCTTCGGAGTGAATAGGGCATAGTTCTCACTTTCATATGAAATTTGCCTGATTTCTTTGTATAGTTGTTGTCTATTTGCATGCAGCTTTGCATGTTTAACATCTGCTACAATATTTTATGTATGAGTAGACTAGCATGATATATTTGTGTTGTAAGTTTGTTTTCAGTTTGTGAGTGATTCTTCAATGCCATAACCGAGCCCTGGGGGCAACATGGGCCTGTGAGAGAATAAAAAAAGAAAAGAACAGGAAAAAAGCCTCAGGCGGAGCAGTGAGCAAGGGATGTTAAATCAACTAAGTGATTAGCTCTGGAGCATTTTGATTAGGCAGATGCAGATTAAAAGGGCAGAAATCTCCATTCAGCCTCGTCTTCATCCCTCTGCAAACCCCCTTGAAGTCTAACAGTGGAAAGATTTATCTGATATGGATTATTAATAAACTGTAGTGCCGGTGCCCCCCCCCCCCCAATGCATGGTTCATCCCACCCCCTCTTTCCTGAACATCTGTATCTTCCTCTTCCTCTGTCCCTAACGTCTTCCTTCCTTCCTTTACCTAATACTGCTCCTTCCTGTCTCTCTCTCTCTCTCTCTCTCTCTCTCTCTCTCTCTCTCTCTCTCTCTGTCAGTCTGTCTGTGTGTGGGGGAAGTCTGTGGGTCCCAGGTTATAGGGTCCTGGTTTTTCTCTGGTCTCCTTCGCTCTCTCCTTGGTGTTTATTTATTTATTGAGATGCAGAGGGAGAGAGGGATGAATAGATGGGCGGATGGATAAAGAGATGGATGATGGAGAAGGAGAGGTGTCAGGGAGCGAGAGAGGAAGATTGATATTTTAACATTCAGTGTAAGTGTGGCTGACAAACAAGCAGCTCTCACAGTGAGAGGTTCTGCAAATGCGTTTTCAGATGGATTTTTAGCATTTGAAATGGATTTGTGCAAACAACCTTATTGAGCCACGTGGTTATTCTTTTCTCACCTTGTGTGAGAGATATTATTTGATGTCGTTGCTAATGAGAGCAGATGAAACAAATCTCCTTTCTTTGGCATTCTCCTTTTCGCTGAGATCACTTCTTGCCTTCTCCTGTTTGGTCCTTTGCTTTGATGGGAATTCAACCCATAAAAATGAAAACCTTTGTGCATGGTGGGTCCCTGGCAGTAGCTACTTGGAGATTTGCAGTGGTTTCTTGCTAGCAGTCAAAGACTATAGGTGATATTTTAAGTCAATGTGAAATTAAAATTAACTTTATTTTTTGTCTTAATGCACTTTCCTGGTCTTATTGTGAATCATTCATAAGTGCCGGTATGATAAAATCAACCTCTACTTTTTACCTCATTAAATATCCCATTTCACTCAGAGATACATCACATTATGAAAGTTAAATGGGTTTTGAATGACAATTCACTGTCAAGTCATGATGTAATGTAAGAAGCAACAGATCTTTTTTTGCGTATTGTGACATACATCCGAGTGAAACAGATAATCAAAAAATAAAAAAATATCTTTCATATAGTGGTTAGCTCCCAGAACTGATAGCATTTATGTATGGATAAATACATATGAATGCATGGAAAGGTGGACTGCAGAAAGAGATGAATGATGAGATATGAGAACAGATGGAAAGAAGAGAGACAGTATGACCATAACCTTCACTTAGTGCAGTATAATGGAGTTAGACAGGGTTAAATAGTGCACAGAGACTGGTGGTGTGTGTTTGTGTGTGTAAACTTGCATTTGGGAAACAAAATGTTTGAGAAATGAAAGTTGTTGTTCATTCTTCATAAATGCAGAATGTTTTCTGTTTTTGTTAGGTTTCAGGTTAAAATTAGTTTGTGGTAAAACTAATTAGCTTTTATTTGTTTACATTGGTGAGTAAATGTGCATGTATGTAAATCATAGATGCTCTAAATAATGACTCTTTGAACTAGCAAGTAAATATTTTGGTTTAGTTCTCTGTGGTTGAGAGATCAATCAAGAAAGACTGAAATCAAAGCAAACAATGTAGCATTTGTATACTTTAGTGGCCATTATCAGTCAACAAATGCTTTGAACGCTGGTGAGAGGGAGATTCAGAGGCAGATGTGTGTGTTTGTGTGTTCTAGTGTGTTTTTCAACAGGAGACCTCCAGTCTCGTTCATCTCCTCTCAGTTTGATTCATTATTATCTATCAGCCATTTGCTCTCAGTGGTGACCTGAAATGAGATAAACCTACTGCTAACGGTGTGTGTGTGTGTGTGTGTGTGTGTGTGTCTCCATCTCCAGTGGTTACCGGAGATGGAAACTCAGAGTGGGGTGAGGGTGGGGGGGTTTGTGGATCTGGGGTTGTTAATTCATCTGTTGCCATGGAAACAGTGCCCCCCAACACATCTGATGACCTCACACCCAATTAGATGTGCATGTGTGTTTGTGTGTGTGTGTTGGTTTTCACAAAGTAGATTTTCCTAATCTTTATGACTTGCTGAAAGACGACCTACTCTGCATGGCAGCAATTTGTGCATCCAGTCCACAGTTTTTTTTAATTATTATTTTATTTATTGTAGTTGCTTCATGTGTAAATGTTAGTTTAATTTTTCTTCAAAATAAATGTAAAAACAACCCGGTCTCTTGTGGGAGGTGCCGTTTCTTAGACGCGCTCAGCTTCAAATGGATGTGTCCTATTTCTCCTCTCTGCTGCGGCTGCCATGCCTTGACGGTGTAGCAGGGTCTGATGAGGACATTTGCACACGCACTTGCACACTTTCCTTTGGGTTCCTTCATCTTTGAACTCACACAGACCCTTCTTGTTCCAAGTGTCAGAAAAAGGGAGCTAGAGCGAGAGGAACTTCAGCTGTCTGAGGGAGTGAAAGACTCACTCAAGGGGAATGCAGAGCAGGTTACTCAGCGACTGAGCTCAACTCCAACACGCTTTATCTCCCCCTCTCTCTTTCTCTCTCTCTCTCTTCATATTTCATCTACCACTCATCCCCACCGTGACAATCCACACACACGCACACACACACACACCACCCTGTGTCCATCTCTCTTCTCCGCAGGGCAGTGTCTGTGAGCTGATGGCCGTGTCTTTGTGCAGATGTGATGGGAAACAGCTGTTGCATTTCTCTGCTCACTCTCTTTTTTTCTCCTCTCCCTCCTCCTGTTCCACCCCTGCTTATTCCTGGAAATAAAAGGGTGATGGGTTTACGACCCATTTTTTCAGGACTCCTAGGGTCCGGATCTCCTGTGGCTGATCATTCATAGATAAGCTGAGTTCCTTCACTGATCTGCTCTGGAATGTGTCAGCCGCTGTGTTTGAGGAGAAGCAGATGATGATAACCTTCTGGTCTCCCATCATCTTGTTTTTTTTTCTCCAGGTGTTGTTATAAACTTCTCCTTTTAGGGGTCGGAGTCTTTCGGCACATCATGTTTGAATCCAAAGTTTATCCATTTTGAATAGCATGATCTTGTTAGTATATGTGTCAGTTTTTGTAGATCGATTCAGGATCATTAAAGAAAGAATCATAATTCATTGATGGAATTTTTTTTTGGTAACCATCTTCTCTCCTCTCCTCTCCTTTCTCAGGTGCTAAATGATAGCAGTCTAATCTTTTCTCAACTCTTTCTTGTCTCGTTACTTGTGTTAAATTTATAAACATCTTGTTCTTTTCTTATCTGTCTCATTACTTCTCATACTATTCTCATCTTGTTTCTTCTGTCCCGTGTTAAATTGATAAGTTTAATTCTCGTCTCTTCTCATCTCATCTTTTTCTCCTGCTCATCTTGTCTCTTCTCTTCTCCTCACTGTTTCTCTCCTCTCCTTTCTCGGGTGTTAAAGTGACAACTGTCTCATCTCTGTCTCCTCTGCCGTCCCAGGTGTTAAAGTTCTAACGGTCTCTTTCTCTCCTCTCACCTGCAGATCCTGTCATTTCCAGCAGGTAATTAGTTAGACACCGCTGCTGGAGTGTGTGAGGGCATTTGTGTGCGCCTGTGAGCGTTTGTAATTAGCCGTGTCTATGATGTGCGAGTGTGTACGTGCGATGTGAAGAAAATCCAGGATGATCCGTTCCTAATCAAAAGTGGTGGCAAATCTCTGCCGCCTCAGCCTAATCTCCTTCACATCCTTTAAAAGGAGACGCTGGCAGCCAGCTCATTTAACAGCTTAATACTGCACGTGTGTGTTTCCTTTAGCCCCTCTCATAAATGTCATATTTAGCTCTTTGATGATCTGCTTAATATATATTGTACCTCTGTTAGATTCTCCCAGAAGTCAACAGTTTCTGTTGTATTCATGTAATCAGCTCCCTGTTCTTTCCTTCCATTTTATTCTGGTTTATCCGCCGCTCTCTTTCTCTCTTTCTGTCACCCTCTTTGAAGATCAGTATAATTATAGGGAGCTAGTTTAATTAATGGGAGGGGGGTTAGATCTTGTATGTTATCAGCAGATGTGTGGCAGGTCGTGACTGATCTCTTGATTGATTTCCTCTTTTATTGTTCGATTTTGACACAACATATGCTGATAAAGGCAGAGGATTCACATTTAATTTTCCACAAGACAAGCCTCTCTGTGCCAGTTTTATCAAGAGAAACATTATTGACATTTTTGAAACATGAAATCATTTCTGTTGGTCATTGTGATGGAGTGGATGTTAAACCCGACCTCATCCCCTCTGTCTACACACCATGTAAAATGTGTGTGTGTGTCCATCTCTCTGCGGCACTGAGGCTTACAGGAAATCAGTATAGATTTGTGATCCAGATATTTCCGTCTCTGCATTCTTCTGCTGTGAATCAGCAAGATTTATCTGTGATGATGATGGTTTATAACCAAATGAGCTTTATAGTTTACCACACACACCCCGGCAAGATTGGCAGAACCTTTACAACTAACTTTTAGCCAATTTTCCAACTGTAGCTTGCATTAAAAGCATATTTATGATTCTAGATTATAAGAGCTATAGTTTCAGCATGTGATATTATAGCTGATATTATTTAAAGAAGAGACATTTGCCCCATGTACTAAGAAAGCCTGAAAAGACCAATGCCTGAATGATGTAGATGTATGTACTGTGTGTATGTGTGTGTATTATATATAAACAGAGTTTTATTTATTATTGAACATTAAAACATTAACATTATAAACTTTGTTAAATTGCGTTATTAAACATTATACAAATAAGTATATAAGGTTACAAACCACTTATGAAATAGTAAAAAGTGAAAGAAAAAAAAACAACGAAGGCATCAAGTAAATTCTTAGATTTAGCAAACTGAGCATAAAGAATGCAACACAAATCACTTTTCAGGGAACCGAATTTGCATTTATATGGAGAAACCATTGCATTTTTGACAGTTTTAATTGTTTAAGTGATTTTAGAAATTACATTTTTCACCAAATGTTGCCTGATTTAAAAAAAGTTTTGACATCCCTGAAAGGAGCTCTTCTGCTGAATCTTTGGATTTATCAATATTAAAAGATAAAGTAAAAAGTATCTGCGCAAAGGCAAAACAGACATCTCAGAGTATAGTCATATTGGAATATCTGTGGCTCATGAATATTTAAGAAGATCGTGTGAAGTACAAAGATTACCTAACAAAGTCATTGTGAGCCAATTCCTTGTTATGAGCTCTGTATTCACCATATAGTGATGTAATCTAAACCTAGTTTCAATGCTGTTACACCCAAGTAGTGAAATTCTTGGTTAATGTGTTCAGTGGAGCATGTCTGAGCCTAGTAAAAGCAGCGCTGTCTGTCCTCACTCACGGCTCACCCTACCTGCCCCCTCATTCTCCTCAGACGGGCTGTTTTGTGTCTGTGTGCTTTGCTAACAGTGGCCATTTAGCTCCTTTGAGCTGAGTGTTTACTGACTCTCAGTGTGTTTACAGACGCTGTAATGAATGTATGTTCAGAAAGCGTGCTTTGAATGCTTCTGAGGGGGTCTGCAGACTTTGATCTGAGCTCAGTACTCTAAACAGTCCTGGTTAACACTATATAATAATACTTGAATTTATTGCATTTACAAACATACAATTATGATGTTTGACACTACTTGTTAACAAGTGACAAAACAAGAAAAGCAACTTGTAAATCTGACAAACAATGGGACATTTAGTCCTCTGTGGCGATTTGCTGTCAAAACTCAATAAGAACATATTAAAATACACTCATTGGCTGTCAACATTCAATATGAACAGATGAATTTCTTGTCGTTGTCGCTGGAAACTTGTCACATCGTGGTAAGGGCATGGTATAATACAGTCTATGTTCAAATAGTTAGTTTAGGTAGTCTTGACACAAATTTCTAATTTTGTGTCAAGAAAAAAAAAAAAAAACTAAGTACAAGAGAGTAAGACAAAACAAAAGTTATTTTGCCTCCTGGCTCAGAGGATTGTTTAGGTAAATGCGAGCCTGCTGTGGGCTTGTATTGTACCCGATTGAAGCCTAGTCTAATGTGATTGGCTGCGGTCTCTTAGCTGTGGCTGGAGATTGTGCTATCTCTTTACTTTTACCCAGAAGCGACTACCCGAACGTGTTCCCTCCTTCTGGAAAATACAGGAATCCAGTTACTCACCACACACAGACGGAGACGAGTGTGTTTGTGTGTGTGCAGGGGGACAGAAGTAAAGAGAAACCAGAAGTGTTTAATTATCAGATTGTTCAAGGGCTAGTCACGTGATCCTCTACATATCACTTACGTTTGCATTATGTACATGATGTCAAAATCGAGCGCTGAAAGAAGGACGTTTTTTGTGTTTAAGTTATGACTTCTAGATGCAAAACAACTACTTTGAATGTGGTTTGGGCTCAGAGCAAATGTGTTTTGTAAGCTCACCTGCTTTTTAGTATCAGTACTGCTGAATTAGAAATGGAGTGTTTCAGTTGTCATTTAAAAGCTCTTCTGGGACATTTTCTGATATTTCATCCCCACAAGGACAGCAAAACCAGTTTTTCCACACACACATATCAATACTAATACTAACACTAACCCCTATCTCTGTGTGTGTGTGTGTGTGTGTGTGTGTGTGTGCATTGAAACATTCATTGTGGTCTGTGTGTCAAATATGTTTGGTTTTCGTTGACTCTAATCTTAAGAATTTTTTGTGAGCACAAACAAACTGCAATCATTCGTCCCCTAATCTCGGCTCATCTGATTGGTCACCTCTGGCCAGTAACATTCAAGATACGCTGATGATTGATGGCTGTTACAAGCCCAGAATACATGCAGGCGAAGGCTCGACGTGTCCAGCAAAACGAGGATCGACTGTAGCAATGCACAAACTGTCACTCTCCTAATCGAAAATGAGAAGCCCATGATTTATTTGAGTGAAACACTTCTCTTTCAGTCCTTGCAAAAAGCATCTTGTTGTTATTCTTGTCTCTCTTTTGATCGTAAGTGGCAGATGAATAATTTAGCCTGTAGGATGGAAGTCCCTTCGCCTTGGTTGTGTCATTCCTCTCAATCTGAGTGGATGTGTTGCACACATTTGTACAAAAAGGCAAATACTTGATGATTTGTGCTTCATTTCAAGCTGTACATGGCGCTCATTCTTTCTCTCAGGCCTCATTAGCTCGTAATTGTGAGTGTATATGTGTGTGGTAAAAGTGAATGGGGTTATGTGACAATTTGCCTTTTTCCTGTGTGTGTGGTATCATTACCACACATGCTTGATACAAAAATATCTGGTCACAATTCTAACACACTATTGAAATGTTTGATTGGTAGTAGTGCATTCTGAAGGACATCTGCTCCAGACACATGGAATCTGGATGCTGGTAACCAAACAGGTTTCCATTGGCTTCCATTGTATAGATTAAAAACACTAAATATAAATATATAACCTGTTTGGTTACCAAGATTTCTTCAAAATACCTTCTTTTGTGTCATACAGTCATGGGTGTGGAACAACATGAGGGTGAATAAATAATAACAAAAACCGATTGCACTTAGACTCGAAGCAAGCAGATTGACTTCCTTACTATTTTTGTTAAACTTTTTAATCTGATGGCTTCTCTGATCCTGCGGCCTCATGGGATAGCAAAGTGTCCACTGGTTGCACACTTCAGAATCTCAGCAGATGCAGTAGGTCATCTGGGGATTGTTTACCTACTGTTTCATGAATACTGAGTATTAGAACATCTGAGATCTCTGTCATTTGACATACTGCAATTTGCATACTGCATGTTTAACTTCCTTAAAACAAGATGTATTTACCAAAGAAGGAAAGATGTTATGCAATACAGTGCTGTTCAAAACTTTGGATTTGTAAAGGTTTGAGGTCACTTATACTCACCACATTTATTTGTTTAAAAATACAGTCAGTAATATTGAAATAAATAGAAATTATCAAAAATGTAAGGTTTTTTTTTTTTAAGTAAAAGTGGAATTGGAAAGTAAACGTCCTTACTTCGATTTTTTTTTTTTTTTTTTTTTTTTTTTTTTAATCAATTGAGCAAAATATTGCGGAATAAAAGTATAGTAAAGTATCTCCCCCCCCCCCCCCAAAAAAAAATTTTACTGACATTTTTTTTAAATGGTAAAGTATCTTTGATGTTTTTTGTTTTTGTTTTTAAGCACCATAATACAAAATATAAATACAAGATTTGTTTACTTTTGCAGTATATGGGAAGCCATGGTTAGAATTCAAATTGCATCTTTGTGCCAACTTTCCTCTCATTCCTAGCTTTTCAGTCTCCTTTCTACTGTCTCTATCAATAAAAAGTGTCAAAAGTCCCCAAAAACAGAAGGTACAGTTTCACACTTCGAGACATCTGCGTATGCACATAAATGTTTACTGTACGCACAAACACACGCACGGCCACACTCCCC
The DNA here is from genome assembly GCF_018340385.1 of Cyprinus carpio. Taxonomy (NCBI): domain Eukaryota; kingdom Metazoa; phylum Chordata; class Actinopteri; order Cypriniformes; family Cyprinidae; genus Cyprinus; species Cyprinus carpio. The sequence goes on from NC_056587.1 coordinate 3,396,609, forward strand.
ACGGACCCCCTCCAGCTGTTCATCTCCGTCTGTTCCCACCCCTCAGCCTTTATTCCTCTCTCTGCTCACATCAGCTGTGTCATGAATGATCCTCATTCACTCACTGGACATCTCCATTTTCCTGCTTACCACACATTTACTCTGATTATGTGTGAGTATGAGTGATAATAAGCTCTGCGGATAGAACCTGTATGCTTCGTCATTTGTCCTTGTGATATAAAATGAAGGTCTACACACACACACACACACACACACACACACACACACACACACACACACACACTCTCACTCAATTGGTAGTCACAGCACGTTGTCTCCCATCTAAACTCTCATTCTGGGTGCTCGTCTGTCACCGTCCACACTGGACTGAACCGTTTTCTCCCAGAATGGAAGGATGAGGAGCGGGAGCTGGACCAGATTTAAGACAGCAGTGTTCCCTGTGTGTGTGTGTGTGTGTGTGTGTGTGTGCATGTGACATGATGATGGGTGACAGGCCTCTGAATGGTGGTGTGTGATTTACATAAACGCTCTCTGAGTGTGTGTGTGTGTGTGTGTGTGTGTGTGGCATGTCACCTGCAGGCGGCAAACACACTTGACACACAGCCTCTGTCTCTCATTTGGTTTTACATGCTGCTTTGGACCTTAATCCATGCAGATGTCATTTTTTATTTTATACTAATGGAAACAAAGTTGACGCACTGTATAGACAAACAGCCTTTTTAATGGGTAACTATATTTCTATTTTTTTTATTTTTCTCTGAACTTTTCCTCTGATCCCAGTTCAGACGATTGAAAATGTTTCAGTGGACATAAAACTCTAGGATGTGAAAAAACTAGATGTGACAGTGGACCTTAAGATCACCTGTGCAGTGTATATATACTGTATGATACAAGGGACTGTATGTGTATCCCTTTACAGCTCTTTTCATTTGCAAGAAATATGCCATCTACGCTGACTGAGGTGTTTTGTATCTCTCCTGTACTTTCAGTTTATTATTAAATCGCTCTCTATCTTCTACCCCCTTCCCTCCTTTCCATTTCCACACCGTGCTGCTGTATGTTGAGGTGAGAAGTGAATGTGTTTAGCGTTCTGATGGACTGCTGACCCCCTCTACACATCAGTGTAATGACTGATCCTCACTTTCCATCCAGAGAGAGACGGAGAGAGGGAGATTTTCAATAACAGGGCTCAGCGGTGCTACACGCAGGCTCAGAAGTAATCACTTCGGTGGGCACACACACACACACACACACACAGGCGCACCCTCGTCTCAGATAGAGCACCTGCAAGAGACAGAAAGAGAGACAGTGGGGACCAAAAGACCACTTTTTTTCCTTTTTTTTAATTAAATGTATTATTTTCTTAATACAAATGTATTACTTCTACAAATTTTATTATCAGTATCACAATTTAGGTGAAGATGAATTTGAGAGGGTTTAGTTTTCACTTCCACACCTGCTGTATTTTAATGACAGCATCACCGTAGCTCCACAAGTTTGTATAAAATCCAGATGATCATGTTCTCCAGCATGATTCGTCCAGAGAGCATGTTGAGTTTCAACAGAAGAAGACAAAGAGTCACATTATCAATGTCACACATTGATTTGTGGCCTAGAAATTTGGAATCCCATGTTTACAATATGGACTTTTGAACGCTGCTGTCTGTTCCTGATAAAACTAATAAGGAAGCAAATGAGAGTTCCAATAAAACATGTTTACTTTTTCAAGTGCATGTTTTTTCTTTCCCTCTGAACTTCACAGTTTTGATGAGGCGGTGTTTTCTCATTTCTGAGTTTCGGTCTTTTCAGCTGGTTAGCAGACCAACCTGTCTAACTAGTTTTATACCTACATACTGTACACTCTCAGAAAAAAAAGTGCCATTGGGGAGGAACATAGTAGTATCTAAAGTGAACATATTAGTATATAAAGTGTACATATTAGTACAATTTAAAAAGCTTTTGACAGGGTTTTTTCATGCCTCTCTCACTTTTGGTCGCATTAGTGCAATTTTGCCGGCTAAAATGGTCCATTGTTTGTCTATAGTGTACATATTGAAGACTTCACATTGAAGTCACTTTCAAACCAATCAGCTTTCTGTTGGTCAGCACGGTGAATTCACAATCAACTTGATGTGAAATCTGTGCAAATCTCACGCAAATTCCTGATTGCACAGATTCGTATTGAAATGAGTGTATTTGGACAGCAAAAATTCAGTAAAAAACTGTAAATGTGACCGTACCTTTATGCATTAGATTTGTCACTTTCAGAATGGCACAGTAGAGAGAGGACAGGAAATGATGGGGAAGAATGGAATCAGAAAATGTTGTGAGTCAGTTGTTAGTCCGCATGAGCACTAAGTCTCTGACATATACAGTGCTCCCATGACACTAAACGGTGTTTTGTGTGCAATTTTCATTTCTTTACCACTTTATACCCCCACTGATGTGCGCACACACATACACACTCATGTACTCGTTGAATGGGTTCTGTCAGGGTTGTGGTGGATGATGAATGCATCCTGCAGAGCGAGCTGAATGTTTTTTTTCATAGATATTTTCACACACGCTTGCATGCACACATTCACATCTAGATTCGCACCCTCTCACACTCCGGCTGAATCAGAAACATTGGCCTACTTGCTGTTTTGTTGTAACCTCATTTATCATTTCTTATTTCGCTATCCCTGAACTCCTAGACTGCGCTGATATGTGCTGAATTTCTCTCTGACGCGTTCAGCAAGGTGGTCGTGGGTCACCTAAATTTAACCAGACAGAAGTGAAGGTCGTTTCCTGTTCTCAGGGCCTTGTCTCGTTTTCTTTCCAGGGTCATTGGCTCAGCGCGTGAGGGTGGAGCCAGAAGTCGTGTCATATCCTGGTCAGACAGTGACACTGCGATGCCAGTTTCCGAACCCAGGCGAAACCCAGCTCACTCAGGTCTGAAATCAACTGTTTCCTGCCAGTCTAAAGCACAGCTGTGAAACCCAGCGAATAAGAGTTTGTAGAAAGAACTTGTTCACTGAGGTTGAAGTAATGACTTTCTGAAAGCATTTAACGTGCTGTAAGCATCAGTTGGTCCTCATCTATGTTGATTTTGGATTTGTTTTTGTTGGCATGCAGGTGTCATGGATCTTTGAACCGACTGATGCAGAGCGAACCAACATTGCAGTTTTCCATCCAAATTTTGGAGCAAGTTACCCAGCGAAATCCCCTTTATCAGGACGTGTCAGTTTTGTAACAGATCCGCCTACTTTGGAGAACCCATCCATTAAGATCATAGAAGTGAAGATGACCGATGAGGGCCGATATATCTGTGAATATGCCACCTACCCTTCTGGCAACGAACAGGGAGTCACTTCGCTGATCATGCTTGGTGAGTTTGAGTATTTGTTTGTGTGGGCAGGAGAAAAAGAAACATCAACAACTGCAATGACTAATCAATAAAATCATAATTGTATATATTTTTTTTTTACAGTATATCCAATTATAATTAATTGAAATGTATACATTTTCCCCGAATAAAATACAAAGGAAAATCCAACTAATCAAAAAAATGAAGGAAAGACAAATTCAACAATAAGGAGGAGCATTAGGCATTTTTTATCTTATTATTTGCAGTACTGCTTGATAGACAGCATTATTTAAAATGAAACACTGGGGGAATGTCTCTTTTATGATCAAATAATTAAAATTGTAAAAACAAAAAATAGAAAACTTTTTTAGGACTGTTAGGACAAGTGACAGCTTGGATCGATTATCAAAATATTTGTCAGTTGCTGCCTTAGTCTGTTTTATGGAATATGTGTGTGCGCATACTCACTCTCATGTCTGTGTCCGTTTGTGGGCTTAAAGGGGATTTATAAATGGTATTGTCAGATCAATTGCGCTGCTGTTAATGTGTGTGAAATGTGGCAGTAACCTTGGCCGGTCTCTCGCTCGCTTGCCCCCTCCCCTCCTCTCTCCCTGCCATTGATCTGCCTGCTTATCATGCTGAGAGGTCGTCGTTTCCCTGTCGTTCCCCGTCTCCCCTGCTTTTCTCCTTTCGCTCTCTTTGATGTCTTTCTCGGAGTGAAACGTGAGTACAATGTGAGCGCTGTGCTAGCGTGTGGCAGGACAAGCAGAGCTGTGATCTTCCCATCTCCACTTCCTCCCCTCCTCCTCTCATCTTCCCTCCTTCACATTATAGCATCAAATAAAGGTCATACTCTCTCTCTTTCCCACAGCTAAACCGAAGAACTTAGCTACAACTGTCAGAGTTAACGCCGGCAAAACCCCAGTCATCGTGGCGCGCTGTGAATCATCCAATGGCCGTCCGGCAGCGACTATTTCTTGGTCCACGGCGCTTAACGGGAATGTGACGGCGCCAATTGAGACGGAAAATCCGGATAATACGTTCAGCGTCCAGAGTGCCTACATGCTGGTTCCGCAGCCGTCGGATAATGGCAAAGACATCAGCTGCGTGGTGTCACACCGTACCCTGACCCAACCTGAGACCTTCCCGATGAAACTTGTTGTTGAATGTAAGATTTCAACCAGACCATTAAATACACCAGAAACTACTGATCCAATGTCTATTACGCTAAGCATTCCCTGTTGCTATAGCTGAGAATTGCTTTAGTGAGTCATGTCTCTATTGGTCCAGGCCAGTAATATGTCTACACAATATGCCAGACATTAGTAATGGCCATCGAGCAAATTACACTGAGGCTTTACAGTGCTGTTTGGACCAGAAAGACAAGCAAAGCTAAACTCATTCTTAAAGGCTAGTTGTTTGATCTTGTCTTATTCTCTCTGTCAGATCCTCCCCAGGTGAAGATCGTAGGGTACGATAACAACTGGTACAGGGGTCGGACAAGTGCATATTTGATCTGTCAGGCAGATGGGAACCCTGTCCCCACCACTGTCACCTGGAGAACGTGAGCATTTCTTTTCCCTTTCAGTTCTGAATAGTCTCAACCTTAAGCATTTACACTGTAGATTTTTAGGCCGCATTTTACTCTCTTTCAAAGATTGTAAAAGACTTTATAGGGCTAAATGTCCAGTCTTTGATTGTTTCATGCAGGGTTGTCCAATCATGCTCCATGAGGCCGCCTTTCCTGCATAGTTTAGCTCCAGAACAACTGCTGGCAAGTTTCAAGTGTTCCCGAAGACCTTTATTAACTGGTTCAGGTGTGTTCACCGTTGACCAATCCTGCTCCAAAAGAGCTGTCTTCCAGCCAAGTTTAGCTCCAATCCTAATGATCACACCTGAACCAGCTAATCTAAGTCTTCAGGATTACTAGAAGCTTCCAGGCAAGTGTGTTGGTAGACTGAAGTTAAACTCTGCAAAACAATGGCCCTCTAACAGCAAGATTGGACACCTCTGGCCTATGCAAAGAATCTTGGTTTCCAACAAAGTTTTGGCATTGTCAAGAATTTTACAAAAATGTCGTGCAGTTTGAGGGCTCTTATGAAATTCAACTGGATGACTGGGACCAAAGTCTTGGCTTGGCCCACTTGAGATCATATTATACAGTCTGACAAACAACAAATGTAAAACACTAAAAATCGTACAGTGTGCACCCGGCTTAAGATAATGCCCACAAACCACCTATTCCATTCATGAACCCTCTGATGCATATTGCACACAAAAAACCAAAGCATTCTATTCTGCACCCTCTATTCTGATTGGCTGGTTTTGACAAGTTCTGGGAGACATGTTTGTACTGTTTTATTCAATGTCAGGATGTTATTGTGGTATCAACAATTACAGATAAAACCACCTTTAAAGGGCATGTAAAAACATAACAAAAGGTCAGTCAGATGACCACTTCTGCCAACAGTAAGTGGGCAGTTCTTGGCCAGAATAAGCTGTGGACCAGACTTAATGCTTATAGTCAATAGGTATTTTAAGCTTCAATTCTATCAGAAATGCTGTGCTAATATTGTCTGGATTTTGTCCCTCAGTTTGTCTGGACTGATGCCTGAAAAGGTGCAGGTGCAGGAAAATCGGCTCGCTGTGCAGAATGTGGATGACACCATCAACACCACCTTCATCTGTGAGGTCAAAAACAGTTTGGGATACGGCAGAGATCAGATCTCCGTCTTCGTGAGGGGTGAGTGTCTCTATAGTATTTGATTACAGGTTCCTCACACATTAACACTGGGGTGAGTGTGAGGTGGTGACATGGACAGTAGTTGGAAAAATGAGACCTTATTTCAAACAAGCAAGGGGTTACAGTTCAGACATTAGGGCAGTTTGTTGGCACTTTTCTTGTATGTATGTGTTTTGTTTGTCACTCTATTTGTCCTCAAGAACTCCCCGCATGCACTGTCATCCCTCAGCCTTCAGCTGTTCCTGACTCTCTGATGGTGTATTTTACTTTAGTCTGGGACTATCTTGATCTGGAAAACGTGTCTGAAAATGCCACCCAGTTCCCATAGAATGTTCTCACAGATGTGACTGTGTTTGGGAGAGGTTGAGTGCAGCTGTATTTGGGTGGTGTCTGTATTTTGGTACAGTGTCTGTAAATGTTCTCACACATTGGGTCATACATTTGAAAGAAGTCATGTGTTTAAAAGAACAGCATTAATTTAATAGGAATCTTTTTTAACACTTTTGATCAATTTAATGCATGGTTGCAGAATAAGTATTAGGTATTAAAAAAAAATAGTCATGAATATATTCTTCAAAAAAAAAAAAAATTAGTCATATCATGATTGCATTATATAAATCAATTATATTTTTTCTACATTTCTATTTAAAAAAAACAACAACAACAGTGCATTGTTAATATTTTTTCCATTATATTATTATTATAATATTATTTCCATATATTATTTTTTTTTTTACTATATTATCCCTGGTGATCAGGTGGGTGTGGGTTGGATTTGTGACTCCTCGTGTCCATCCTAGTGTTTGTTTGAAGGGCATCATGGGATGCAAAATCGTCCTCTCCTAGCTTTTTCTGGCCCGTTCTGATGTCCTGTGACAGGCTGATGGAATAAAATATCCACATGGTTGACTGCGGAGGGACTGAGCTGCTTTAGTGCTGAGCAAGACTAATAGCTCTTATAGGTAATGTGGAGGAAAGGTGCTTTTCTCTCACAACTTGGGTTTTAAAAGTTTTTTACCTTGCTCCATTTACCTCGCTATCCCCTCCCTCTCTCTCTCTCTCTCTCCTCTGCATATATGTGTCCTTGCAGATCAGTGTGGCTTGAAGGCAGATCTTTGCTCATTTGGAAAAAGTGCATTCCCCTATCAAACACTAAACTGACAACATTTTGCCTTCCCTCCTCTTTTGGTTCCTCCCATATTCTTACAGAGTGAAAACAAAAGAAAAGGACGAGCAGGAAGAGACGGAACCGAGAGAGGAGGGTGGAGCGGATGAACGCTGGTGGCATTTCAGCCCCCTTGGGAACCTACGGCTCTCCCATTGCACGTGCATCCTCTTACTCTCACTCTCCTCCCCTCTTCCGCTCCCATTACTTCCATCCTCTTCACTCCAAACTCTCTTGCTTTGTTCGCCTGAACCACTTCTGTGCCTTCCAAACCGGCTACCCACCCCACCCTCATTCTCCAACCATCCCCTCAGAAAAAAAGAGGCTCTCGGCGAGGATAAGTCAGTCACTGCTGTTTCAGCTCCCGGCCTCTTATCCTCCTGTCAAAGGAAGAGCGGAAGGGAAATGCTAATCAATGCATTACTGCAAAGCCAGCATGTGCTGTGCATTTGGGGGCAAAATGTGTTGTGTTCATTTGGTGTTCACGGGGTGTAGTGTAGGAATCAGGTGCAAGAGGAGATATGTTCTGTGGAGCGCCGCGGGAAGTGTTGCTTAGCCGTGGAGTGGTTCTGCTTAAGTGCAGCCGTCTTGACACCCATGAAATGGCCACAACCTTCTCAGTATCCCTGCCTTCACCACCCCTAAAAATATCCACATTGACAAAAATTGTTTGGCCCGCACAGATCTTGTCTCTGTGTTCCTCCTGAAAGCATGAGAGCAGTACTGAGATACCTTGAAGCGTGTTTTGTAGCTCCACCACTGGAACCAGAGCCGGGAATCCAACTACGAATCCAAATCGTTTCTCAACACTGTGCCTCATGTTGCTCTCAGGCTAACCTAGATTCAACCCCCACTTCTCTCTCTCTCTCTCTCTCTCTCTCTCTCTCTCTCTCTCTCTCTATCCATCTCTATCTCTATCTCTATCTCTATCTATCTCTCTCTCTATCTCTCTCTATCTCTATCTCTCTCTCTCTCTCTCTCTATCTCTATCTCTATCTCTATCTCTATCTCTATCTCTATCTCTATCTCTATCTCTCGCTCTCGCTCTCACTCTCGCTCTCTCTCCACTACATCATTCATTTTCAACTCTGGAGATTCTGTCAGGTTCTCCATCCAGCTGTCATGGAAAAAACATCTCCTCCTCTGCTTTGTCCTGCTCTCTCCTGTCCAGTGGTGTGACAGAAAAAAATTTAAATCGAATGTGAGGCATTCAGAGACCTTTTTTCCCCTCTTGTCTGTCTAGGAAAGCTCCATGAGTTTCATTCATCCACTCAGCCATTCACTTTGAGTCTTTCAGAGCACTAATATGTCCATTTATTAATATACTGCCAGTACTTAGAGAAAGATAAAGAGACTACATTAGTGGTAATACAATATAATTAGCGGTGTTCACAAGGCGAGTATCACTTTTACTGTTGCTCATGCTTAAACGGATATTTCCTCCAAAACTGTTACTGTCATGTCATTCATAACTTGTATGACTTGGTTTCTTTTCTGAAACATAAAATAAGATATTTTAAAGAATGTTTTAATTATTTTTTTTTTTCATACAATGAAAGTCAGTGGGGTCCAACTCAACAATGAACCCCTCTGACTTTGTTTGTATTAACATGAAGATGGGTATGCTGATGACAGGATTTTTATTTTTGGATGAATTGATCCCTTTAAACAACTTTTAACAGAAGTAGAGAGAGATCTTTTCTGCCGTTATGTGATATGTTACTCGTATGCATACGAGAGAAATGGATTATCGGTAAAAATATAGTTCGCAGACTTGGTGCTGTCATTGAGTTGTTTATGGGAATGGAATCAGATCTGAATGTGAACTTGCAGTCGACTGTAAAAAGGGGCGGGGTTTATGCAGACTAAAATGGAGAAATCCAGCATACGACACCAGAGAGAAGTCTGCCGTGACGCTGGAAGGTCAAGATATGAAATTTTGATGATAAAAGTTCAAACTAATTTTTAAGAATGAAACATGCATGGATGAATTCGTTAATTCAATAAATTAAAACGTTTCACTTAATACCGACTTTAAGCTGCCTCCTTAACTTCTTGAGGGACAGATAATATCCTTAAGTCTTTCTCTGTGGATTACAGCTTAGTTAGTAAAGCATTAGATAATATTTATTACATATTTTTTATTTTAAATATTGCTTATGACACCCTGGCATTCTGACAAGGCTTCGGCAAGGGCATGTTTGTAAGGCTAAAATCTTCTGATAATGAAGCCATGAAGATCCTTGGTGTGTGTGTGGCCGCTAAATGATCAGACTGTCATGTATAATTCAGAGGACTCGGGCAGGCAGTGAGAGATTGACTCAAAGATCAGAATAACACACTCACAGTGGGAGAGAGAGGTGTATGTGTGTGAGCGAGGAGTACGCCGCAGTGGGTGGCTAACAGGAACACGGCGACTGAGGCAGTCAGACGTGATTGTGTTTCTGTTGTTTCTGCCAGAAAAACCAGTGACAATCAATGAGAAATGTAAGAGTTCGAGATGATGATGATGATGATGTTGTTTATTTTGGGTGTAAACACATGCATTGCTCTCTTTCAGCAGTGCTAGTCACGTCTTCACACACTCATTTAAGCTTAGACACGCATTTGCTGCACTGAGAAGGAAGCTGTGCGCTGTTGTGTGTTTGTGGCTTCAAGGCCGATGTGTCTGTCTGCTGTCTCCCCCTGTCAATCCCAGCCTTCTCTCTTACGCCTTCCTTCCTCTCATCCATCCGTCTATCCATCCATCAACCAGCCATCCATCTCTTTGTCCATCACTTTCTATTTTCTGTTTTATGTGAGGCTGCATGCTAGTGCTGTGTTTCCATCATTATTGTGCAGTTGTAAGTGTGAATGCTGCAAACTGGCCTTATAGAAAACTGTTCCCCTTAAGGAATTGCACAGATGTCACCATCCCACATACATTCACGTGATTCAACTTACATGTACACACACACACACATTTGCCTTTATACACAGACTGTGTGAGGAACTAGAAATTATTTTTCCCATCTTGTAAAGATCCCATGAAATCATTTATTTCCTATTGCATGAATGATTGAGTGTTTTTTTTTATGAATCATTTACGTTACTAAACAAATACCTGTTTTGGGTCTCAAAAAGACTCTGGGGGACTCATTTAATAAGTCATCATATGAACGAACTGACTGAACTAATGCATCTTTTTTTTTTATTGGACAAGAATCTGTTTAGTACAGGAGTCTGCTAACAGACAGGTGGCTTCAAATATAATACACATGGACTATAAGCCACAAACTTCAGTTTTGATTTCATTGGGTCTTTAAACATTTGACTTCCGTTTCTTTTCCATGAATCTAATTCGGTCTAAATCTGTTCCTCTTCCTTTTCTCTCCCCCCACCTTTCTGTCTCTAGAACAACCACCTCCCGCCTCAAACGCGGGCGTGATCGCTGGCGTGATCCTCGCGTGTTTTCTGGCCATCGCACTGTTAGGTGTCCTCATCTACTTCCTGGTATTCCATAATCGCCGCCAACAGCATGGTTACCGTGGCACCGGCAAGCCAGCCGGTGCTCCCTACGACTCCTTCACCCGCCTCTTTGGATCTGCCAAATCAAGCAAAAATGGCACCGGAAACAACGGAAACAACAACACGCCCATTTACAAGGGAGAGGTGGGGCTTAATGAGAAAACGGCCAATCTGGGAATGCACCCAGGGGGCGTGGCTCTGCTCGAGACCTCACACACTCACACAGCGGAGGATATCCTGCTTAGTAGAGAGATGGACGAAGTAGAAAGGAAGAAATTCGATGAACTGGAAGAAGAGGACGAGCGATACGATCATTTTGGTGGGGGTGGACCCATCCTACAGCTCCGCCCACATGACGATGACCTAGACGATGACATGGAGTCCCAAAGGGACGGCTCCGTGATTTCTCGGACTGCAGTCTACGTGTAGGAGGAGAGCAGAAAGAGGTTCTAGGAGGGTGTACGTGGACCTCTTCCAGAAGGATTGAATTTCTTCCTCTTAACGAATATTCATTTTATTGTAAAAACAAATTACGGCATCAAATACCATGAGAGAAGGATTAATGGATGGAATGAGTTAATGAATGGATGAATTAATTCGCTGGATATAGCACAGATTAAAACATTGGAGTATCGGGTGAAGTAAATAGAGACTACTAAATATGAAACTGTCAGGCTTCCATTCCTAATTATTGCTTTGGTTGTCATGGTGACACATTCTGAGTAATACGAAACTAAAGATGTTGACGTTGCGTGATATATATATATATATGACATGCACACACATGAAGTTATGTAAGTAAATCCACTGTGCTGTTATGTAATAGTTTTTTATTGATCATGGATTGGCACTAGTTTCAAACTCGATTCACTCCGTGTGAGTTGAGTTTGGGTGGAGCACATTCCTCAGCCCTACATCTCTATATCTTCTATGAAAGCTGTCCTTAGGTATTGTGTAGATTTTGAAGAAGAGTCAAATGCACCCAGTGCTTTTGATCTGTTATACACTATAGACACTCTTGTCTAATATTTGACTAGCCACGCCTCCGAGGCCTGCCTTTCTTCCTGTAAATTCATCCTGACACACACTCATCTGTCTCAAGATGACGTGCACAGTTCCCTCATTATACAGCACTCAATATCTCAATCCAGTGACGTTACTCACCAGTGAATCATTTTGGTTTTTCGGGACTAATCAAATCAAATCAAACATTAATGAATGGTGTGTTCGTTCTCACCCACAATCCATTTAGTCAGGAAAAGATGAGTTCAAGCAGCGCTTTTTACTATTTTCCCTGTACAGTTTCCTTATGCATTCAGTCATAAAACAATGTAGCAGACCGCTGTAGTAATAAAAACAGCGAGTCAGGGTCACTTCCTTATTCACACTGAACTTTAATCCCTGACGGAAAGGAAGTATTCAACAAAATTTATTGTAATATGTCACAGTTAAACTTGCGAAGGGGTGGTGTGCCACATATTTAACACTTTACAATATTGTTCAGTTTGTTAATATGGTTTTAATTATCATGAACCAACAATACTTGTACAGCATTTATTAATCGAAGTTCATGTTAATTTATAAATATACTATTGTTCATTATTAATGTTTGTTCATAATACACTCACTGATGTTGATTTATTAACTTGAAATGCTAAAAACATCCAAATTGGCATTAACCAAAATTAATAAATGCTGTGGACATACTGTTAAAAGTCAGTAGATGGTGATACCTAATGCATTAACTCTTGCTAATAAATAAAAACTGTAAAGTGTTAACTGAAATTCTATATTTATAATTATAACCCATGTCCAGAGTTACCACGGCCACACAGCTAAATATACCTCTCCTCAGACACCGCAGTTCGCATCACGTACTGTTATTTCCTTGTTTTATTGTCGTTCCTCTCAGCCGCTGAGATACACTGCCTTGTTTAATGGGAAATAAAATGAAGAAGCTCTTGAATGAGTGAAAGATAGTGCTTATTGTTCGATGTGAGGTGATTGTAAATTACTGTATGTACACATTTTATTTTTCTTAAAAATGAAAAAACTCTATACTTGTAAATGTAAATACGGAGACGGGGCGAGGAGAATATCCAGGTGGAATGTTGCGCATGTCAACCACGGCTCTGTGCGTACAGTACTGTATGAGAGCACATATCACATATTTACATCTGTAATCTAATATCAACAGTACTAGTTTCGCCTGTACTGAGTTTAAACACATTCACATGGGGAAGATTTCTATCGGGTGTAGTGTGTGTGTGTGTGTGTGTGTGTGTGAGTGAGTCAGCGTGTTAAGTGGTGTCTGACTCGAGGGCAGTGAGTTATTCCTCCAGTCTCTCAGGGTCTCACACACATACACAGTGTGATTTAAACTGGACATCACACACACACACACACACAAACTATTCTTTCTCCCTCTAAATCATCTGTCAAACCAGCTGCCCTTGAGTCTATAAGTGTCCCTCTCTGTTTCCGAGCGTCAGAGGGCATAGAGGGTACCATAGTGTTGTTTCCCTGGGCTTCCGTATTGATTCAGTGACCCTATTTGTGCCACGTCTGGATCAGTGCCGCTGAAAGAAGTTGTTCTCACCTCTGAAAGGGTGGTCAGTCTGACACGGGCCGGTCTGATGCGCTCTGATCCGTCTGGCACAGATTATGCTGTGGCTTCGTCGCTACCCAGTTTACATCCTGATTGAAAGGTCAGACTGCAATCAGTGAATGTGTGAGTAGAAGAAGTGATTTCGTCACTCGTGCTCTGAGAGGCAGAACGCTTTAGCTCCTCATTAGAGGAGAACGCACTGACCTTCCAGCTCAACGTCTCCTCCAGGAATTCCGTAATGAAGGAACGGATGCCTTGAGAATATTAAGGAAGTATCCTCTGCGATGGGAGACAGTTTAAGTAGATTTCCAGAGAGTGTGGAGTTGTGAATGTTACGGTCTCCTCAATGTCATCATCCCTTGTTGTCTTGTTTAGATGTTCCACAGTCCTGGTAAACACACACACACACACACACATTCAAAAGCCTTAATGTCACCCAACACAAACCATCCCTCCTGTGAATATAGTATAAATATATAAACATGATATACATAAAGGCTAAACGGTGATGTCACATCCTTGTGTATTGTACTTCACTTCTGTGAGCATGAAGGATACATTGTTTTATTTGAGTTGGTAATGCTTTATAATAAGGTTCAATTTGGTGGAATTTTAATGCATTAGGTATCATGAGCAATCGTGAATAATATTTACTGCATTTATTAATGTTTCTTTATTAATATAGGCTACTATTGTTTAATTCATGATTGTTCATAGTACATTAATGTTAATTTATACAACTTGAAATGTTCAAAATCATTATGCAGAAATGAACCTTAACTTGGATTAATAAATGCTGGAAAAATGTTCATTATTGTGTTACTTAATGCATTAACTTGTGTAAGCATATTGAACCATATTGTAAAATGTTATTGAGTTTTATATCATTTGATTTTACTGTTTATTTTTTTTCTCTTGTTTTTTTTTTTTTTAAATGAGCTGTGCTTTTATTGTTTTTATTCGGAGTGATTTATTGGTGCCTGTAATGTGTTTGTGCTGTATACTGTTGAGCAGCGCTCTCAAACTCTCATGGACACAGAAAACACATCTATGCTACTAAATGCTTTACCGCTTTGCATTGCTTTAAGGTTTTATTTCGGTTGTCTGAATGTTTTCACAGTCTTTGTAATATTGTCTTTTTTTTTTTTTTATTTGGTTGCTTATTAAAGTCTTACAGATATTTGACAGTGTTCTTGTTTTGTGCTGAATGCTCTGGGGCTCAATCAAATCCCTCGTTTGTTTTTCCTGCAGTGTTTTTCAGGCTGGGTTGTGAATGTTCAGTTAGCGCTGTGTTTGTGTTTGTGTGTGTGTGTTGATAAGTTACCTGTCACAGATAAAAACAACCAACTAAAAAAAACCAAAATGGCCTCCCAAAAAAACCAAAAATAAACTCTCCACATAAAGCTCCATTTTTGACTTCTTCACCCTTATCAAAAGCAAAATATGTAGGTATTCTGGCAAAAGCATGTCATGACGTGTTTATTTTTATGCAGTTTTATTCATAGTCAACTAATTAGTTCAAAATAGTATTTTTGTTGATGAGAGGGAGAAAATAAACCAATACAATGTTGTGAATGCTTAATGTTGCATTCATTGTCCATATCACATTGTTACAGAAAGCATATTCACAGTCACACAAAGTATGATAACAATAACAATGTAAGCATTCACACCAACAAACAATAACATTCTGTTTATTGTATGATAAGATATGAACTCAGACAAAATTCAAGAGTTTTCTGTTATGAAAAACTCTATTTCTTGCATTTCTGAGTTTATATCTTGTAATTGTATTCATACAGTTATTTAATTTTATTTTGTGGTGGAAAGGGCTTCCATAGTTTACCTGCATTTTCTTCAGTATTTTTTTTTTTTGTCATTATTTCCTCATAGTTTTAGATTATTGTTTGTTTGGCCAAACTTTCAGATGTACCGCTGCAACTATGTAAAAAAAAAAAGAAAAAGTTTTTAAGTCAGAAATAAACCACACGTACTATAAAAAGCACCGGAATGTGGTCGAGTTTGTATTTCAGTTTATTTCCTCTAGGTTCTAAAGTTGACAGTCTCAGCATAGCTCAGCCTTACAGGAACTCAGCTCTCAAAATAAAGGCAACAGATCTCCTATCTCAACAAGTTCAAATTTAACTAAGAGCACACTGCAAAGGAGGGGAAGTGAAACCGAAAGAGTTGGTGTCATAGTAAAGGTATTCAGCAGGTAGAATTCCTGTCTGTGTGTGTGTGTGTGTGTGTGTGTGTGTGTGTGTGTGTGTGTGTGTGTGTGTGTGTGTGTGTGTGTGTGTGTGTGTGCATTAGCAGGTGACCCTGATAGAAATGTGCCTGTTAATGTAACAACAGACGTTTCCCTCCAGAAGTAGCTGTGCCCTAGATTCTGTCCTTCTCCTCCCTTTCCCTCTCTTTCTCTTTCAGTTGACGGGGTTAGAATCTCGCTGCTCCTGGCACACTTGTCACTGTCGTTTGGAGTTGGAGGGGTTTTTTTTTTCTCGGCAATTTAGCCATCTGCCTGCTCTAATTGCTCGGAGTTGCAACCTGGAGTGAGGACCAGATGCCTCTTTCCTCTCTTAGTTTTTCTCTCTCTCTCTCTCTTCCCACAACACTAGCTGAATGTATCATGATAATAGCCTTATGTTACTGTGTAATGGTGTGTTCCACTTGTCCTGAGACACAATCATGGCCTAACACAGATGTGAGCTTAAAGGTGCACTCTGTCATTTTTTTACCTAAATGGTTCGGCCTTAAAGGGATAGCGCACATAAAAATTTAAATTTGGTCATTTACTCTCCTTCATGTTATTCCAACCCCGTATGTTATAAAGACTGGCAGCGTTATTTAGTCCATTCCCTTTCACTTAAAAAAAAGTTTAAAATGTTTATGACTCATATCAGTATTAAATCTGATTTATTTTCAATGGAGCAGGTCACCTAATGGAGGTTGCCATGCTGAGATCACATGACCAGTAGAATACTGCTCGCCTTATCTTAGAATTAAACTCTGTATGGATTACTACTAATAGTACATTTCCACAATGACACTGTTAACCAAAAATTATAATATGACAGGTTTAAAAAATTATAATATGACAGGTTTTACCAATGACAAATTATTATAATATGACAGGTTTTACCAATGACAAATTCCTTTTGCAGAGCTCTTGAAAGCATGATTTTGATACGTTTCATCATGTCACAGGATAGTCAGTAGTATATCCACAGAAAAAACCATCACCAAATCAAAACCAAATACAATAAAAAAACAAAACTACTCTTTTTTTTTTTTTTTTTTTTTTTTTTTTAATCCATATTTTGATAGAACCAGATGTGGGTTGGGACTAAACCCATCAGTGCATCAAAACTACATTAAAATCCTTTATAACTTTGTAACTCTATTTTCATAAACATTCTATTCAATGTACATACTGTATGTAACTTCCTATTATTGTCAACGTTTAAAACAGCTGTGCTGCATAATATTTTTTGTGGAAAGATGAACAGAAAGTTCAGCATTTATTGGAAATATAAACTTTTTCTTTTTTTAACATTAGACATGTCTTTACTGTCACTTTTGATCAATTTAATGCATCCTTGCCGAATGAACATTAATTAAAAAAAAAAAAAAATTAAAAAAAATTTGACTGGTAGTGTAATTGATATCATATATTTTATAGAAGCTATAAATGTATATTTAATGAATATTGATATATTATGGACTTGGCCAAGATTCTGGATTACTGAGAAGCTTGTCTGATTAAATATAATCATTATATTAAATATATTCATTAAATTTAATTTAGATTTAATGAATATTGATATATTATGGACTTGGCCAAGATTCTGGATTACTGAGAAGCTTGTCTCATAATATATGTCAGAACAATATACAGACGCTAGACAACTACTCTTTGTTCCTTTTGTTAAATAAAACAGTGTCACATCGCATCCCCTTGTTCACAGTCCTATGAGACAGATGTTAAAGTGGAAAATGATGTCAGGATAAGGAAATGCAGTGTCATTTTTGGCCTGTAACTGAGAATGCATGCCCTGTTGTGGTGGTCTAGGAAAGATTTAGGTTAAAAGGAGTTAATGATATCACATACCAAAAAAATCCCCCTCTAAAAAAAGCGCACACACACAAAACTCTTAACTCCCATTACATTCCTCACATGGTTAATAGCGAGCGACAAGTCTAGTCCGAAGGCTCTGTTTTTATTCCTGTCATGGAGCGGGACGGTTTAGGAAAGATGAAAAAGCGAGCGGTATGAAGGCCAGAGTGAAAAGCGAGGATGTGCTGGTGTGATTTGGCCCTGAAGCCGTGACACTTCCGTCATCTGTAGTGTTTCCGTGAATTGGACATGTGTGAGCAGGCACCCACACTCAGTGGGAGATTGGATTGACCCGTGTTGCCCTGAGCTGTCAGACTGTGAGGATCGTCTGGTAGCCCTTGTCTCCTGTGGGCACCCGGAGGCTACGACATTACACTCAGATAACAGATGAATAGATAGATTAGGCCCGACGGGGGTTCTTCTGGTGGCCTGTCTGACCTTATCAATTGCTTTGATTATGGATGATTGATCAGTTGGTACTGGAGCGTAATTCATGCTCGGTTTGCCTCTCTTCCATGATGGGGTTGTTACCATGGGTAGAAGATGCAGTGACCTTTTACACACACTGACATTCAAGTGAAATGATTGGTTGATGATGCCGCGCATTAAGAGGGGACAGAAAACATAATCAATCAGCAGGAATGATGATGTAGACTCAATCTGACACGTAGCCATAGTAACACAAGTACTCTGTAACCATTATCTGCTCTCGGCTGTTAGATTTCTCTCTTTGTCTTGTTTTTTTCCCATTTATAAGCTCAGAAGTCGTAATTATGATGAGATGTGCATTTAAGATCTGAAATAAGTGGACGCAGTGGCCAATTTCCATGCTTTCTTTTTCACTTGCTGACAAAGACAGGGAGGTTTTGTAGCGTTAGTGAAACAAAATGAGGCAGAAAGGATGCACATTAGGTAGGTAATTGATGCTTTAAGCATATTATACACACATAAATGCACAGCTTATACCCATGATGCATCTGACAAACTGTACCTCACAGCTACCTTTTTGGGGAAAATGCTTCATTTAATTTATCTTCGAAATGATTTCATGCAATAGAAATTTACCAGTATGCATGATGTATATTTTTAGACTTGTATTAATTTGCTTTGACATAAATTAAATTGACTAAATAGTATCATGGTTTCCACAAAAATATTACCAGCACAGCTGTTTTCAATTGAGATAATAAATATTTCTTTCAAATCAGCATACTAGAGTGGTTTCTGAAAGATCATGTGACACTGAAGACTGGAGTAATGACTGCTGAAAATCCAGCTTTGCCATTACAGGCAGGTACAAAACTGCAAAATAAATATAGTCATAAGTACAGTTTCGGTCATAAGTAGAGTTTCATAAGTACAGACAACATGACCAATACCAATTTGCTTCGGCCACTAACCTTAAATTGGCACACCCTAAACTCTTCCAGAAAAACCCACTAGCAATTACAGCATTGTGGCATTCATCTCATAAACACGATCATTCTCACACAACTAGAAGGCAGCAGTAGTCCTGGCCTCCTGCTGACACTGGGGATGTCACAGGAAAAAAGCAGCTGGTATGAGTGATGAGTGGACCTCTGCAGCTACAGCAGAGTGATTGTAGAACACAGACAGGGCAGATGTGAGGGTATATATATATATATATAATCAAAAGGAGAGAAAAAATAAATAAAATTGCATACATACATATATATGCTCATATACTGTAGTGTTTTTTCTCTCACTTTTTGGTGTGTAGAACACTTGGAAATTGTCTTGTAGTCTCTCACTCATTCTGTCCCCTCCCCTGAGAGACGGCCCACCTGCAAAAACAGAGTGTGAGATGAAAGGAAGATGACTGTTTGTGTTCAGTGGATTCTGAACGCACACACACACTTTTCCCTCTTCCAAAAGGCCAGCACACATTGCCACTCTTATATATTGATACACAAAGCACCCCTGCATGGTCTATTCCACACACTGAAAATGCATTATATTGTATATAAAGGAATAATTAATCATTTACTCACCCTGATGTCGTTCCAAACCTTCTTTTAGACAGTAGAACACAAAAAGAAAACAACAAAATCAAGACTATGCTGGTCGCTCTTTTCCATGCAATTACAGTTAATAAGGACAGAAGCTTTTAAGCTTCAAAAAAGGCACCATAAAAGTGTTATGAAAGTGGCCCACAGGTCTAGCGAGCTGGATAATAGTCTTTGAAGGAGTCTTTGAACCAAACCAGTCCAACTTATTATTCTGGGTAGTGTTTCAACAACATAGCTCACTGCTTTACTACCATGGTATAATGCTTTGTTAGAGAAATCAACTAGCTAGTCATGACTGTTTCCAGAAACTGTAGTAATTATGTCCCTCATCCATTGTTCAGACCACATTGCTTCAACAATATAGATCTGCCAATATTGTCATGCAGATGGTGGAGTGATAACTTATACTAATTAGTTGGTTCAAAATCGAATTAATGTTAGATTATTGCTGTAAATAACATGGCATCTGAGCAATACTTTGCTATTTTTGTTCATTGTTTTACTTTATATACATATGTTTGATTTAATCAGAGGTTCCCTCTTACATCATACCCCAGTATAATTTTAGGTTACTAGAGCACATTCACACATGTATACTTTTACGACAAAACTTGTGACCATAGATGTATAACAATAATGTTTTTATGACTTGGGTCTTGGTCTGGGGAAGTCGTGGCCTAGTGGTTAGAGAGTTTGACTCCTAACCCTAAGGTTGTGGGTTCGAGTCTCGGGCCGGCAATACCACGACTGAGGTGCCCTTGAGCAAGGCACCGAACCCCGGGTGCCGCAGGGTGTGTGTTCACTGCTGTGTGTGTGCACTTTGGATGGGTTAAATGCAGAGCACAAATTCTGAGTATGGGTCACCATACTTGGCTGTATTTCACGTCACCTTCACCTTCCTTAAAACGTCTCCTTTTTGGTCCAAAATGAAAGAACAACATAAGTGTTTTTCTTCATCTCCTGTTATCCCTTCCTCTTCTTTTGCTGTTCATATATCACCAATCCCTGTCTTTCTTTTGTTTTGGAGAGGTTGTGTATGATGATGAAGTGATGTGGATGAATGAATGTGGGATGCTTTGAAATAATCCATCTGACAACCCAGTAGAGCACGCTTTTCTCTTCTCTCTTCCCTCGTCTTGGTCATTTCTGCAGCTTCAGTGCTACTCACTTCTGCTTGACTGGCTCAAACACTCCATTCCACAGCATCCACTGTTATCCTTTACGCTAAACAACTAGTCCAGACATACACTCCACTGCTCAATATTGCATCAAAACCATCCACTGCACTAAACACTTCACTGCCCAGTCCAGCATCCAGACATGAGGAGGACTGTGCGTCACAATATCAAAGACATGCTTAGTAATTTTAGTGCAGTTCACATTTATTTTTGTCATTGAACTCTTCAGAATAGTTCATTCATGTGGAATAGCAAAGATTCACTCTTTTCCATACAGTGAAAGATAGTGACCATGTGGGCCCAAAAAATTGTATAAAAAAAAAAAAAATTGAGGTTGGTAAGATATTTTAATGTTTTTGAAAGAGGTCTCTTATGCTTACAGAGACTGTATTTATTTGATACAAATACAGTTAAAACAGTAACATTGTGAAATATTATTGTCATTTTAAATAACATTTTTCTATTTTTAAATATTTATTTATGTAACCTATTCTTGTGATGGCAAAGATGGCAAAATTAACTCTATTAACTGTAACTGCATGGAAAAACATAGTGTGAATATTCTACAATGTGCACAAATATAAACAAATATTATTTTTTAGATATTATATTAGATATTTTATAGATATCAGTCTAATGACATAAGATTTGACTCGATGCAATATGCCTTGAACTACTCTAAGAGACCCAATTGATAAATTTTCCTATCAGCCTGTGCAGTGTTCATATCTCTGCTTCTGTTCCTGGATCCATTTACAAATATATCACGGTTATCCTTGAACTGCATCAGACTGCACTGCATGAAATGAATGGCTATTTTGATCAGAGCAGAATTTCATGATTATATTTTGTCTTAGGAACATAAATAGGTTAATAATATGCAATCGACTAACAATCAACTGTGGTAACTGGTTACATTATGTGTCAGTATTCAATAAGCAGATTAATTACCTTCTAGAGCTATTCTGTACTTACATCAGTGATTTTCGTTCATCAAATCATTTGCATTCACATTAAATTACTGTGCTGTGGTAACTGGTTACATTATCCTCAAAAGGTCACATTTATTAAAAGTCATCTTTTGCTTTTTAAAACATTTGAATTAAACAGGTCCAGCAGGTTTAAACATTAATGCCACCTTTCCGAGAACGCAAAGTATGGTGTTTAAATTGCAGGTTGTTTAATTTAAACAGGCTACTCTTCAACAGCAGTTATTTACAGCTTGTTTCCACCACACACTCTTTTCCGCACCATCAAATAATGGGGCTGCAATGACATGCTGCACACCGCTCTCTGTATCTATTTCACATCACAATACTCAGAAACATCTTGTCACCCTTCAACGCTCACACACCCAGTCAACTGCATGAGCCATATTCATGGATATGATTGTACTGGACGACACTTCAGCCAGTCTGCTTCCCTGCAGAGTCAATTCCACAGCCCTTGTGGTGTGTATGTGGACCACACATCAAATGAAGCACCGATGGCTGATTGTCTGGCTTAATGTTGAATGCATTACAAAAATGTGATGTGCCGGTAATGATGAGATACCCTGCACAGTCTGTGTGATTGGGAGTTTTTATGTGCTCTGTGAATGTGTTAAAAAGATTGTTCACCCCAAAAATTTAGTCTTTTGTCATTTATTCACCATAATGTCATTCCAAGCTTTAACAACTTTTTTTTTTTCAACCTGCATTGAAAATGGACTAAGACCACGGCCTGCTAAGCTCCAAAAAAGGATAAAGAAGCAACATTAAAGGGATAGTTCACCCAAAAATAAAATTTGTTCATCAATTATTTACCATAATGTCTTTCTAAACTTTTGGGACTTTCTTTTTTCTGACCTGCGATTAAAAAAAAAAAAAAAAAATAAAAGGGATAGTTCACCCCCAAGAAAATGATGTAAAAAATTTTAAAACAGGTCCAGGCCAGGTTTTTGTTGTTGTTTTTTTTATAAAGGGATAGTTCACCCCCAAGAAAATGATGTCTTCATTTACTCACCCTCATGTCATTCCAGACTAAGTTTTTTTTGTTGTTTTTTTTTTGTCCATACAGTGAAAAATCAATGGAAAGAAAGAGTGAGGAGGATTGGAAAGACATGAGGGTGTGACAATATTCATATTAGGGTAAACTATCCCTTTAAATAGGCAGGTTGAGCTGGAGGGGAAATTCAGTAACACTTGACCTGTTCCACTGAGTCACAGAGAAAAATAGGAGGGGAACGTGAGGGAGAAAGAGAGAGACACCGAGACGGAGAGAACGAGGGGTCTGTGTGGGGTGAAGGCAGATGAAATGTGAAGGGGAAAGCAGAAAGAAAGAACAACAGCTGGGAAGGCCGGCGGGCAGAGAGATGACCCCCTCTCTTTTTTTCTCTCTCACTCTCCTTCTCTCCTCTCTTGTCCTTCATTGCCTAGCCTTTTGGCTCTTTCTCTCTCTCTCTCTCTCAGATGCCCCTGTCCTCGTCTCATTTCTACAGCTGGAAAGGGCAGAGTTAGACCGCTCTACACACACAAACGCTCGTGCTGCTTTTGTGGAGCGGTGACATGCCAGCAACCCTGCGTGATCGTAAAGCCAAACTGCTGTGCTCTAATGTGTGCTTGTGTGATGGCGGGTACGGTTTTGCACTCGTTGATGGGTAAGGTACATGTAGTGTTAGCCTCAGATGGCACACTCATAGACTGCCCAAAGCACGTTCAGTGACCGTCCAGTCAGATTGCCTGACAACAATGTATGTTCCAGGAAGCTATTATCAGTCCGCCAAATTAACTGTACTGTATTGGTCGATTGTATGTATGTGTATATGTGTGTTTGTATATATACACTATTTTTCAAAAGTTTAGGGTAGGTACGATTTTTTTTTTTAGGATTTTGATAAGTTTCTTATGCTGTATTTTATCTGTAAAAACAGTCATATTGTGAAATATTTTACAATTTAAAATAATCATTTTCTATTTTGTCATATTTTCAAATGTAATTTATTCCTGTGATGTCAAACCTGAATATTCAGGATTCATTTCTCCAGTCATCGGTGTCACATGATCTTTCAGAAATCATTATATTATGCTGATTTGGTGCTCAAGAAACATTTATTATTATTATCAATCTTGAAAATAGTGCTGCTTAATTTTTTTTTTATTTTATTTTTTTTCAGGATCAGCATCTTTGTGATTTTTTTTCTAACACTGTAAACATCTTTACTGTCAGTTTTGATCAGTTAAATGCTTCTAGATAGACACAGACAGATAGACAGACAGATAGACAGACAGATAGATAGATGGATGGATGGATGGATGGATGGATAGATACTCATGTTTACATTACCTTTGTCAATAAAAAGCAAATAATTTAATAAATACAATAAATAAATTAAAATAAATTAGTGCATTATTTATTCATTTATTTAAATATACTAATTTAATGACCACTGATAATTTTCGGCAGATCTGTATGTTAGCAAGAGACAGTTTTGGATGTGTATGACTGGACAGTGCTTGCTCTATCTAACTGTGGTCATGGCCAGAGATTTTCAGACCGAGATCCCCCAGAATGCCCTGCAGCCCAAACAGAGCAGGGTGCTCTGCGACATGCAGTATTTCAGAAATAACTCCTCATCAGGCTTGACAGCCACTCTCTTACTTATTTATTCAGCAGGACTTTTAGAGCTTCAAACAAACACACACACTCACAACCCAAGCCGAGCTAAATTGCACAAGCGTCAATCTGGATCAGCGGGCCGCCCAGAAACAGTCATGCACACGACTTCTCGCAGTTCAGTCTTCTGTCAACGTTTTGCAGATGCACTGGACGCTGGATAAATATCTTGTTTCCTGTTGTTCCCATTTTTATAGGGCACATCTAGCCATAGCTTCCAGACCATTTGAGCTGCTAACCCATTTCTTCATGGATATTAAAAGATAAGGCTTGTGTGTGCTGTAGGCGGCCTAAAAATCTGACCTTTTCAGTCAAAGCTTGAGCCTCAGGACAGGAAATACCGGATTGTATGGTTTGCTTTGTATAAACTGGCTGGGGTGGGTATTCACTTGTATGGGGATTTTAGTTTCGGTAGCCAGACATTCCTACCATTTGTTATGAGAAATTTAACACCTTTCTTTCTATTCTCTGTCAGATACAGAAAAAGATACGATTCATTCACAGATAATACATCTTTGTCTTTGAGATCAGACATAAAGAGAATGTATCACATAATGATTCATCATTTGGTCGTCTTTCAACCACTGTGGTCCAGATGGTTATCAGAGCTCACCTGTAGCACCTCGTTCCTACCTCTGGCTACCACTTTTGCAAAAAGTCACATGAACACGTAGTTCGCAGCAGGTGTGGCGAAACTATTATGGCTTTATAAAAGATGGCCTGTTTCCTCATTCTTCTCAAATTATTTTTGTGCCGAGGCACAGAACAGTGTAGCTGTTTGTAGGCCAGTCTGAGAAACATTAGTCATTAGGCCCATAGCTGCTATGGACCTGACATTTCCAAAAATGACTACCGCCAGCCAGTCTCTGACCTAATGCTGTTTAACCTTAAATAAACATATAGGCTATCTGTCATGTCATGTCATGTCGACTCAGTGTTGTGAATGCCTTCATGGCCTACATAATCAGCTATGACAACTCTGACAGCATTTTCTGACAAGAGCTGGGGGAGAACATACTTTGGCGTGTTCGCCAAAACACATCTTAGTGTTCGAATCTCTTTCATTGCTGTCATGTTCATAAAAGATGCATTTTTAGCTAGACAAGAAATGTGTTTCTTTGATCTTGTGATATTTTAGATATCATTTAGCATTCTTAAAATGGCCATCATTACAATGATTCTTTTTTTTTTCAACAAAAAAAAAATTCACCCACAATACCTGTTATTTTTAGTTTTACAGAAGTGAACCATTATATATTATAATGATATTATATCTAAATAGTATCTAGTTTTATATATACTAAAGTGAGCACATTTCCTGTGGTACCAATAAATCTGTTCTCATCAGTGTTGATGACTCAGACACTAGCCCAGATATTTAACCAGCCTGTTGTTGCACACACTTTCAAATATCGCAAAACAGCAGCTCTGTTCACATGCTTCTGATTTGTCTCGGTATATTAGATAAAGGGAGAGTTTGAGGGAGGGAAATGAACTCTTCGTGAACTGGATGGACACATTGATTCAGTGTTTGAGTGTCAGTACACTCGTGACAGACTTCACTCATATGCATCTCATTGCTGTTTCTACTTACCACTGCGTATTGATCCTCTGTCACCCGAGAGACGGTTGCCATGACACTACACTGGCAGACCCACCCTGCGTCTCCATAGCAGCTGTGACAGAAGGGTACAGTGGGGTGTGATGGTCAGATGCAGAGCTGATGCTGCTTGTGAAAACGTGCATGTATGTGCATGCATACAGAGAGCCTGCAATATACATGGTGGGACTAATATAACATTGGTATTAATGGTCTTTTTTTATGGAGAGCAGATTTTTATGACACTTGATTTTGTTTTTAGTTTTTGAGGTTGAGGTGGTATTTGTTTCGGAGAGAGAGAGCGAATGTTAAAAACAGGACGGTATTAAAAGCCACTGATGAAATCCATAGTAAATTTGGCCCTTGCAATGAAGACATCAGATGAATCAGGTCGAATGATTGCTTAATTAAGTTCATCTAAATTGATGTGCTGCATTCAGAGCAAGCTGGGAGCGGGAGAGCGCTGAGTTTAACTCTTGCTCGGCTAACTAGCCAGAGTCATATCATTCAGAAACACATTTAGAAACAGTTTAGCAGGCACAAAAGACAAGACTCGTGCATTGTATGTGAAAATAAATTGCAGAAAATCAGCATCATCCATTTCTTCTGTAGAACCGGACTGGATTGACAGTGCAAGAACAATATGGTACAACAAAACAAGCAGAATACATTCTGCGTGATACAATGACCACAGTGTGTAAAGATTACAGTGAAATGGCATGGGACTCTAAAGGACACATTTGACTGACAATTTACAGGTTGCACAAATAGACTACATAGCAGACATATGTAGGTTTCCATGAGAAAGAAAGAAAGAAATAAATAAAAAAAAAAAAAAAAAAAAAAGAAAAAAAAAAATAAAAAAAAAAAGAAAGAAAGAAAGAAAGAAAGAAAGAAAGAAAGAAAGAAAGAAAGAAAGAAAGAAAGAAAGAAAAAGAAAGTCAAACTAATTGGATTGTTTTGTTTTTAAAAAACACTTTTTTAAAGGTTTACATATGAAATATGTGATTAATTAAATAAAAATAAAATTTTCTTTACACCTTGAAAACATTTGAGAGTACACATCTTAATCAGTTTTTTTTTCTAATAATTTGAAACATTTGTACACTTTTTTCAAATTATTTTTATTATTATTTAAAAAAGTTGACATTTCCTTGCACCTTGAATACATTTAAGTATACATCTTAATCAATAATGGCTTCAAATAATAAAAAAAAAAACTACTATTTGCAAGAAAGTTATTATTACTGTTCATTTTTAATGAAACAAAAATAATTAAATTTTCCTTGCATCTTAAATTTGAATGCATACAATTGAAAGTACACTTAATTTTTTTTTTTTTTAAATGGTTTTACATTTACTTATGATTTTTCTTTTACAGTTATCATGAATTCTTAATTCATGAATATCACTATGTTTGGGCAGTCACACCACATGACATTTTACAACCTGAACCTTGTCATTACCAGATCAAATTATTTGATTTTTTTTTTTTTTTGGTTGCACTGCATGGCTTTGAGTTGGTGAGCAAAGGTTTTCAAATATTAATAAACAACAAAGCAGTTTAATTTTTTTTAAAAAAGTTAAAAATTCAAAATAAATGTAAACAAAAAAATTTAAAAATATACATATTTAACTATAAAAAAAAATTACTGAAGTCATTATATGTATTGCATTTAAAATGTATTTCTGAATAAATTCATAGATAAAAATGAGCATCAAGTCATTGACCCAAATAATAACACAAGCAAAAAATACATTCTGTGCACACAAAGATTCATTCTACATCCTTTGCATAATACATGTGTAGAAAGAATGGACTGTGGGTTTGTTGTGGCTCTTCAAACACAGGCAGACTCTAGTCTTGGCTTGTGTCTAACAGGCTTTCAATAGTCTGCTGTCCTGCTCTGCCTTGTTGCTCTGATTAGTGATGATGACGACAGTCATGTAAGCTGCAAATATAAGCTGCGCGGTTTCTCACTGTCTCAAACACACATATTATTACAGCAGTGTGTTTACTGGGGCCGGCCAAATAGCTAGAAGAGCAATAATTTCAAATAATGAATGAGAGAGAAAGAGCATAGCATTAATCAATGCAGTATAGACTTTACATACAAAAAAATGACACCCACCCGCCCCGCAGCATCCATGGCAGAAAAGGACAACATGGACGTCTGCAATGATCATGTCCTCCTTTCTCTCTCTCTCTCTCTCTCTCTCTCTCTCTTCCCTTACTTTCTTTCTTTCTCTCTCCCAGCTCATTGTTATTTTTATAGCAGATAATGGAGTGGGTGTTGAGGCACAGGACAAAGCCGCAGGTTCCCTTGTTAGGTTGCAATAACTCAAGTCACATTAAAGACTTTTTATCGGGTGTGTAATTAAAGGTTTTGGGATGTTCATATACGGATTCTGGAAAACAGCACATGGACTTTGGTTTGGACTGAAAGATGCTATTTGTCTGTACAATGCTGGTAGGATCTCAGATATTCAGGGATGTGTGGGATGTGTGGTTGTTGGCTTTGGGATGCTTTGAATATCTGGGTTGTGTAGGGGTGTGTTCGCTCCGGTTAAAGCCACTGTGTTGGGATGAGCTTGGAATGTGACTGCAGACTGTGGCAGGAAAACACAGCAATTACGACTGTAGCAAGCACGAATGCTCACTAATGAAGCTGAATAACTCCTAGCTAACAAACAGGTAAACAAATACACACACATCAGTGAACACACAAGCTCACCGAGCGATCGAGACCCTGAGGCTGTATGCGGCAGTGTAATTGGGGTAATGGCCTGGTAATCAGGAACTGGTTGGTTCAGTCATGAGGCTGTTTATGGCCATGGGCAGGCGCCTTAAACCACGGCGCTCTAATACATCTGCATCTCTAAACTTGAGCGATCGCAGCACTATTGCCCAGCAGCGACTGCTAAATGCTAATACATGGAAATCTTAATGAGTGTGCTTGGATAAATGAATTCCTGTGTGTGTGTGCGAATGTGTGTAATATAGATACAGCTGTAGAGGTTAAAAAGGTTAAAACACTGTCTGCCCTCAGCAGTAACACTTTAACTTTGGGAACTAGAAACTCTTTGTGGGAAACTGTCATTCTATCACTGTTGTTCACGTTTTTATTCAGTCACACTACTTTAAACTTAAACCGCAGGTTCCTGTAGAGCTTTAGCATGTATACAAACCGAAAATATGAGATTTAAAGTCGATTTTATAAATAAAGAGAAAGTTTAGGATTTTGAAAAATGTAAAACAAACAAACAAACAAACAAACAAAAAACATTATGATGTAAAATAAATGAAATGAGTAAGACACCTTTACGATCCTGCACTATTTCAAGGTCACTAATCAAATATGTAAATTTGTGATTTTTTTATTCAAGACAATATAATATTAGTATTAGTATAATTAAAAATTTAGATATATCCATTTATATCCATTTAAATTTCACATTATATATATATATATATATATATATATATATATATATATATATATATATATATATATATATATATATATATATATTATTTATTTATTTTAAACACTTATTATTTCATATTTATTATAAAATTATTTAAAAAATATTATTACAATTATAATTAATTTTCACACATTTAAAGCATTTTTTTTTAAATCAAATGTTAAGCCTTCTTTTGTTCTTCACCAAAAAAAATTGGATAATTAGTGAAAGAAGAATATATGTACATGATTAGTGAAGTGCTGAAGTGCTGATCCAATAAGTCACAAAGTGACAGCTCACTTAACTGGCCCCAAACTCTCTCAAGCTGGCCCCAGGCCATCTTTATTGTTAAGCTTTGACTTAATATAATTTGTAACAAGAAAATTGAATTAATATAAATAAGAAGCATTTTCACTTTAGAGCTCTCAGACTTTTGGACCCTGCTAAAGAGATATAGTAAAATTAATTGTGTTCTCATAATGGACAAAACCAAAATGACTGATGAGCCTCACTTGTTGTCCAAAAATAGACAATTTAGAGGCTCAAGCCAGTAGGAAAGCATTTGGATGGGAAGAAAAATACTGAGATATAGTGAGACATAATTAAGCTTTGTATACCTGCAGAAATGACCAGAGGGATGATGAAGATCCTTCTCCCAAAAGTCTTAATGATTGAGAGAAACCAGAAGGGAAAGTGTGGTGGTTGCTCTTTCGTGCTTGATGAGCTCCGTATGTCTGACTGTGGGTGTTTATGGGACAGAGACATCACAAGTTGAAATATAATCCTGATGACTGAAAGAATGTTGGGGAAAGCAGAACGTGTGGTGTTTCCTCAGCACTTAATTAGCAGCATATATGTGATTGTGTGCGTTTAGGGGAAATGGATAAAGTCTATGTGAGATCACAAGTTTAAAAATAATTCTGATGAATGTAAGGGCACTGGTGAGAGTCATTTCTAACACTTGACAGCAATGTGTGTGTGTTTACTTAGCTATTCTTTAGGGACAAATTTTTCCTCAGAAGTGAACTAAAACATCTTCTTGAGGACGTCTGTGGTAGTCCTCAATTGCAAAAATTATTCATACATAAAATAATATTAAGTCCACATGAAATCAGGAGAGACCCTATTTACTTACCCTATTAAATTACAAATTATTTTATGTTGAATATCATGTTTCACTCATAAGCATGTCACATTACAGCATGATTTGCAAATGTTATATAGACCTAAGTGTACTGTAGACATCAATTTGAATTTTATATGAATGAAAACGAGATTGTGAGATAGACTGTATAAAGGTCCTACATCATGTAATTTTCACATTTCACAAATTTCTAAACTGTTGGAGTTTTTATCTACTGAAAGTGTTTTTGAAATATGTTTAGTCAGCTTGTTGGCTTGTTATGGCTTGTTATAAAACTATCCAGTATGTCTCAGCTCTCACGCCTGTCAAAAATTACATATGGGGCTAAATATGACTAAAATACAACAATCCATTAAAATTGAGTAACTTATATTTTAGACAGAATATTGCGGGTTACTTTGTCTGTTTTTGCTCCAATGATAATAGTTCCATATAAAGGCCTATGCGTCTTTAAGCAACATACATTAATGATGTTCTGAATCAGTTGACTGAATGATTCAATGACTCACTCAAAGAATCACATTATTCATTCCTGAATGAATCTGTTGCATATTAGCATATTACTTTTACTACTTTTACCATATATTTAGTGTTGCTGAATGAAACAATTCATCCATGCATTCTCTCAACTGTTAGGGGTCGTGTGGTTTTTGAATCGTTTGACTAAATGATTCAATGTCTCACACATAAAGAGAGTTACTTGTCGCCACCTATAAGCGTGCAGAAACATTCCTCAAAAAATCTCCACCACTAAGCAAACAAATTAGAGGACTAGAACGAACTTTTGTATTATGTTTATTTATAAACAATGTAAGTTTATAATACAATATGTCCTTATGTTAACCAAGTAAACATGCTTGTGTGCTTGACCACAAAAGAGTGAATGACTGGATGTAGCTTCTGGGAAAATCAGTATTTGTCAGAAACAGAGTCGGAAATATTGAAAATTCGCATGAGTGATGTCAGGAGCTGTGGGTGTTGAGGGAGCAGTGACCTTGGAGATGGGGATTTGGCCTCCTCCTGTGGCTACTGTCTACTGCCTTAATGCGCAGTGGCAGAAACCTCACTGCCTCCCCGGAGAGATGCACACATACTCATGCACACACAGAGACTCAGTGCCGCTGACATTAGTTTAATCCTCAGACAGTTTAAATGCATGGCATGAGCTGAGTCTAGGCCTCAACTGTGATTAGTGCTGGGCAGAGTGTGATGAATGAGACTGCTGGAGATACATACACACGCACACACTCGTGCCGCATTGTTATCATGAAGAGTGATGGGGTGAGTCAAACTGCATGGCATATATGCGGCATATTACAGTGCTCGACGCAGCTCAACTGAAATGAATGGTGACCACTTGTGAACCGCATGTCCATTCAAAGTCAGAGGTAGAGACTGCACAAGATAAACCCATTGGCAGGATGATAACCAGAAATACACATGCCAGCCTGTAAAAGTTTGAGAATAAAAAATGTACTGTAGGTAGAAAAAAGTTACCTGTCAAGATGTTCTGCAACTATAGATATAGCATATTTTCTGTGACAAGACTAGCTCACTAAGATCTCATCATAACCTTACAATTATGCAAATATGTCACCTTGAGACCCAAATATTAAGGTGACATCGATCCAATGTTCAGTTTTCATCCAAACCATAATCTTGGTTGAGATTGACATTTCAATGTTTAAAGTATGTTGGATCAGCAATTTGACATTTTTATGCAATTACAGCACACATGGGTGAAGACTGTGACATTGAACTAACATTAATTTGTATTTGACAACCACAAGGTCATGCAAGTATCCATGCAGAACGCTAGTGGCTGTTCCCCATTCAGTGAGCTTAAAAGAAATTGTCATTGAAAACACTTAAACTCAGTTATTCTGGGAAAATTTGTCACGTGAATACTATGTGGTTTAAATGGAAACAAATGAGATTTTTTTACATGTTCATGCAGAGGCCAGTCTCAGCAAACCTGCCTGGAAGTTACTACAGTTCCTGAAGACCTTAATTAGACCCTTCGTTTGTGATTAATTTGGACTGGAGATAAATTCAGCTGGAAAGTGCCTCGAAGACTATACACCCCTGCCACAATGCTTCCATTTACAATTGTTAATTATAGAATCTGTAAGAGTTATTGAAGCTTTAGTAATTTTAGGGGGTGTTTACACAACTAAAAATGTTAAATTTAAAACTTTTTATGCATTTCGTCCAGTCATTTACACAACAACAGCGTGAGCATGTGAACCTTTGAAAATGTGTTTCAAAGTGCATGTTTTTGAAAACGATAGACTGTTATCGTCTCTATGTAAACTACATGCATGCATATTACATGTTCAGTCTTTTTGGTACATCGTTGTCATGTAAGCATACCCTTTTATAGATTAAATAAACAGACTTCAACAATACTACATCCATAGTTCTAATTTTGTTCAGCAAATTGAAAAAAGTAATCATAATGTTTTTAACATTTTAACATTCCTGTATCTGACTGTGCTACAGTTGACTTGACTTGTTAAGTAACATCATTCATTTATTGACGTAGCATTTAAATGTATCTGAATCGTTAATGTTGTTTCAACACTAAAGGGATAGTTCACCCCAAAAAATATAATTCTGTCATCATTTACTCACCCTCAAAGTTGTACCAAACCTGAAAGAGTTCCTACATCTTGCTTTTTTAGTTGTTAATTTGTTTTTCTTCAAGTCATGTTTTATCCCGCCTAGGGCACAAAGTGAATCAGGGCCACCATTGGAGCCACTTCAAAAAAACAACACATTCACTCTCATTTGTTCACCTCCAGGTGTTTTTGGGGGCTTTACATGAGCTTCAGAAGTTGGATTCATCATGAGTGCAGGGTTATGTCAGAATGTGTGTTTGAACATTAGCGTTTCCAGTGTCAGATGTGTCATCATCTCTCTTTGATCTGTCTCTCTCTTATTGTAATTCACCGGGATGCAATGTCTCATGGGAAATGTTCTCCGATGTCAAATTCCACTAAGTCAGAATAGATGCTGATAATCTAACTCCATTAAGTCTGGGTCTGGAGGCTTGGCTTCCTTTCTGCACACACACACACACATTCGGTTTATTTGCAACCTTACGTTGACGCAGAATCATGTCTACAGCCATAATCTCCCTAATTGCGTATGTCTTTTCACATTGACACATCCATAATTCACCTTAAATTGTTTATTCGACAAATTAATCCCATCAACCTGCCACTTTAGACACACCGTGTGAAATAGGATTGTCTCGGCAGAGATGAGTCATGTGACGCGATGCTAATCACCGTAACTGAATTACTGCTTACTGCAGTTTATTGAGCCCAAGAGATTTCAAAATGCTTTTAGTTTCAGTTACTCTGAACTATGAGCCAAGGCCACAGGAAAGATAAACATCTCTAATCTGGTTTTGACAAACAGTAGAGGAAAATTTTGTTTGGTGTAACTAAATTAATTTCAAAGAGCACATTAGACGGATGTTTGGAAACCAGGGCAATTTAAATTCAATTAAATCAATAAATATAAATAAAAAATGAAACCATATAAAAAATATAAATGTAATACTATAAATTAATTTATGTTATGTTCGGTTTGGTTTTGTTTTCTATGAAAGACAAATAGATTTGCATTGAAATTAGTACATGGTCACAGAATTTCCATGTTTGGTGAACTATCCTTTTAACGTGACATAACCAGTTTGGTCACTGTAACACTGTGAAGTTAATGCACTGCAATATCTGTGTCTACACATTTATGTGGCAGTAAACAGCCTCACATGGATGTTCTGTCTGAGACCAGCTGCAAACTGGAGTTTATAAACGGAGATGTCACATTGAAGATTGATTGAGCTTTTCCAATGCTTTCTTGCGCCATTGCTCCACACACACACACACACACACACACACACACACACACACACACACACACACACACACACACACACACACACACACACACACACTCACACACTCATATTCTTCCCTCATTCTGCCTCTGTCTGCAGTGACCTTCACTTCCTCTACACCTCATATTCTCTCTCCATCTCTTTCTGTGTTTGTGGTATACCGCCAAAGGCTCTTTCTCCAATGAATCAGCTGTCTCCCTGATTGTGTTTTCAGATTTGAGTGGCGTTTTGCTCATTCTGTTTGTGTGGTGGGATAATTCTGTCATCCATGCTCAAGTATGTGCTGTTTTTATGAGTTGTGTGTAATGCTATATTTATGTGAGCGTGACATGTAAGAGATAATGTACAGTCAGTTGGTCATTATCATTATTATTACACAAAACTAATAAAAACACAGATGTGGAAATTTTGAAATTATGTATGTAATTCTTCAAACCACCAAACCTTTTTTTTTTATTTCAGTGTGTACTCATAGTAACCATTTTTATTAAGTCTTTATTTAGTGATATGAACAAACAGAGACTGGAGTAAAAGTTTGGTCACATTAAATAAGTTTAAGTGAATTTTTCACTGGCAAAAAGGTACATTGTCTATCGTCAGTACTGTAGCAATTCATGAAACACAGCTCACACAGAAGTCACTTTTAAACCAAGCCGCTTTCTGTTGGTCAGTGTTTGGTGAATCTGTGTGACTGAACCCGATGCAAAATCTTTTGCCCTCACAAGAAATTCCTACCCTGCGTCCCAATGATCATACTATCTATCCTAGATAATATGTGATATTAGAATAACAGAGCGGTCAACTCTATGACATGATGGTTTGTCCCAAAGCTTGCCTACTTTTCTACTACACACTCAAAAGTGTGTACTTTTTCTTCACCAAAAAAGTAAATACTTTAAAGGTGTAGTATATAGCAGCACCCATGTGTGGATATTGAAATTATTCCACAAAAAATTGCCAAAAAATCTTAAATGTAACCTTCATTAGACAGATAGAGTCAGTATGTTGCCATGGACAACGGTAAAATATCCAGTTTAGCATCATTCTGCGATAATATTTGATGCTTAACATTGTGATTGAGCAGAATCGCGTATCCTGAGAGTAGTGTAATAAAATGATATGCGTTACTGCTCGGATGTGTTATCTGACTTCAGCTGAACCGAGTGAGAGAGAAGAGGAAAGAGTGCTTCAGGACATGAACAAGAGATTGACAGCGCGAGACTAAAGGAGGGAAAGAACGACATATGATTGACAAGGCAGATATTCAGAGAGACATGACGTGCACACATTCCTTCATCCAAACTATTGTCTTTCTTTTAAATCCCCCCCTTAACAAAAGCATATCTTCTGTCCTTTAAAACGCTTTGTCTGGCTGGCCAGCATTCTCTCTTTCTTTTTCCTTCTTCTTCATCCTGACATCCCCATGTTGATGACTTGTGGAAAATCGCGGCCGCAGGCCAGACGTTATCCTGTCTGTCAGTATAACACCTGCAACGTAATGTGAGTGATCCAAGAGAGCAGCTATA
This sequence comes from Cyprinus carpio, assembly GCF_018340385.1. Classification (NCBI taxonomy): domain Eukaryota; kingdom Metazoa; phylum Chordata; class Actinopteri; order Cypriniformes; family Cyprinidae; genus Cyprinus; species Cyprinus carpio. The sequence goes on from NC_056587.1 coordinate 3,432,608, forward strand.
TTTTCACAGTAAACGCTGCACTTTCATGGTGGTGACATCAGCGAGTCTGTGTCTAGAATACATTGACCAGCAGGAAGTTAATGAGTGTTTTATACAGTTGGAGCACCATCTAGTGTAACATCAGGTTATTCCACTACAATACATCGATACACATTTACAATATTTTTTTAGCTTAGCACATGCTTTTATTCAGTTACCCAGATTATTTAGCTTTGAAAAAAAATATATATATATTTTTATAACTTATTATAATTTATTATAATTTATTTATGTGATGCAAAGCTGAATTTCCATCAGCCATTACTCCGGTATTAAGTGTCACATGATCCTTAAGAAATCATTTTAATATGCTGATTTATTATTAGAATTATCAACAGTTGTGCTGCCAAATATTTTTTTGGAAACTGCGATACTTTTTTCAGGATTCTTTGATGAATAAAAAGTTAAAAAGAACAGCATTTATTCAAAATATAAATCTTTTCTAACAATATAAATCTTTGCAATCACTTCTTAACAACTGAACACATCCTTGCTGAATAAAAGGTTTCATTTCTTTCAAAAAAAGAAAGAATAAAAATTTACTGACCCCAAACTTTTGAATTGTAGTGTATTTCTATTTTAAATAAATGCTCTTCTTTTAAACTTTTTATTCATCAAAGAATCCTAATATACTATATATATATATATATATATATATATATATATATATATATATATATATATATATATATATATATATATATATATATATATATATATATATATATATTTATATTAAGCAACACAACAGTTTCCAGCACTGATAATAAATCAGCATATTAGAATGATTTCTGAAGGATCATGTAATTGAAGACTGGGGTAATGATGATGAAAACTCAGCTTTGCATCACAGGAATAAATTAGATTTTAATGTATATTAAAGTAGGGAAACATTATTTTACATCATAATAATATTACACAATATTACATTTTCCCCCCTGTATTTTTGATCAAATAAATGCAGCCTTGATGAGCATAAGCAACTCCTGTAAAAAAATCATTAAAAATCATTCTGATCCCAAACTTTTGACCGGTAGTGTATATATATATATGATATATAATTATTTCCTGGAACACATTAGACATTATTATTATTGTCCTGTTATTAATATTTCATTATGGACTCTCCAGTATGAAATACTACTCACTGCTAACTGAGTCCAAACATATAATGTACAAGGCATCCAAAAAAAAAAAAAAAAAAAAAAAAAAAACACCATTGAACCCTATGATTTGTATAGAAATAAATGCACATAATAATTATATTCATAAATGACATCTCATGTCATCAGAGATTAATGCAGCATTTTTATGGCTTTTAGAAGATGTCAACAGTACAGATATGCCATACAAGACAGATGAGCATGACTCTATGTGTGTGGAATCTGGGATTTATTTATCCAAACTAAGGAAGCAGGATCTGCTGTAAGATAATAGCACAGCAATATTTAGGTGGTGCTTTATAAACAACCTGAACTTATAGATATGGTGCTGTATGGTGTATGGGTGGTTTATGTGTTTATAAACTTATGCTTACTAGGTTGATTAAATGGTTTTGTTTCAGAAGATCAAGGAAGATTCAGTTATACGACCCATAGTCATGAAAGTCTCTTTGTCTTTCCCTTTAGAATTTCCTCAGCCAATGAAGGGTGCCGCTATTGGAGGTATTATTGGTGGTATTCTTTGTGTGATCATCCTGGTAGCCTTAATTGCAACTATATTGATGGTCCGCAAATGCAAGAGGAAAAACAAAGAGTAAGTACTGCCATCTCTGTAATATTCTGTCTTTAACTGGTACCCTGGTTTAAAAAAAAGAGGGGTTACTTATGAACTTTTTCCCACTTTACTGATTGTTTGTTTATGTCTGTTCTTACAGCGGTCCACCCACTCACAAACCTCCTCCTCCCATGAAGACATATTCCTATTCAGAGAGAGTGAGTAGAGCTGAGCAATTCATACTTTAGTTTACACTTTGAGAAAATCCAGCTGAATTAAGAGTGAACAAATGGATATCAGTCAATCCTTTGAAATTATAAAAAAAAGAAAAGAAAAGAAAGAAAGAAAATGTATATATGTAGCTTTATGTAAATATTTTCAAGTAGTGGGGTCCAAAAGTCTGAGTCACAAAACAAAGTTTAATTTAAGCCTTGCATGATGATGAATAGAAAGTTTAAACATTTTGAATATTTTAAAAGACATTATGACAAAACGAATGAGAAATATTCTGCACTATTTATCAGTGACTAATCAAAGGAGTATATTTGTCACACTGATTAAGTGTCTCCTTGTGCAGACGGTCACATGTTCTTGCTTCCTTTAAAGCTCATGGTGTTCTCTGGATCATCTTAAATCAAGAGGAACATGAACATCAGATTTGATACAAACTTGTGGAGTTCATGCAGCTTGAGTGCTGCCCTCATTAAAGCAAAAGGGGATGTGATGCAAATTCTTTAATGGAGAGTGAAATGTTTGCTTTAAAAATGTGTAGTGAAAATGCTTTTAAGGAAGATGGAAATTTCTATGATTCTTTTATTATTTTTGCTCGGTTCCAATTTTATGTAAGTAGAAGTTATATGCTCATGTTAAAATCTGAATGCAGTGTTGTTATTATTAATTAAAACTTAAAATAATGCTAAAATAAATACCTGATGAGAAACTTAAATGGAAATTAGTAATGTTGCCTTGCCACTAACTGAAATAAACAAGTTATAAGTACAAAAATTACGGAAACTAAAACTGAAATAAATATGAATTAAAGTTGTATTGTATTGTACTGTATTGTAAAACTAAATAGATTTTTTAAAAAAAAAAAAAAAAAAACTAATAAAAATGACAAAAGCACAATACAAAATCACTAAAACTTCAGCTAAAATGAAAATGAAAACTGAAAAAAAAAATAAAATAAAATCGGAACAAACACTATAGAATATAAATAAAAACAAAATACTCATTTCAAATGTGCTCATTCATTTAGTAATTATATATGCTTTAGTTTTTGGATGGGATGCTGTTCCCAGATGACAGAAAGCTGACAGAAAGTCACCCAAACAACTAGGTTACACACTGTATTACTATATATTTTTGATGAAAATTTTTACTAGAGGGGCAATCCAAAAAAAAAAAAAAAATATATATATATATATATATATATATATATATATATATATATGTTAATAAGTTAATATTTTCACTCAGATATACTGATAATAGCCTACAGTTTATAATGAACAATTTTTGTATTATATTTTGTATTTCAGTGTTTGTTTACCCCTTGAAAACTTTTCTTAAGATGAGCAGTTTTATTAGTAAACTTTATAAAGCTCAACAATTCATCCTTTTCTTTTCCTTTTGTAGCCGAGCATCGATAAACCTGTGTCTGATTCTCAGCTCATGCACCATGAGACAGAGAAAGAGGACCCGATGAAAGTAAGAGGCCATTTCTCTCACTCTCTCTATTCCTCTAATCCTTTGTGACATTTAAGATGGTAAATCATGCATATTTGATGGAATGTTCATTTCCATGCATTATTCATGCCTATTACTCACAGATTATAATCATCTCTTTAATAGAAACGTGCTTTGACTCTATCACAACACTATAATGTCTTCTCTGTCAGGATCTCTCAGCATACCATGATGACAAGGATCATTATGAGCCTTCACGTTTCTCCTGGGAGGACAAACAGTCTCCTTACCAGGATGACAGAGACGAAGACAGAACGATGGGAGAGGAAGACGGCTATTACATCACTTCCTCAGCCAGCAGAGGGAGCAGCTTCATGTCACCAGCTGTGATAGTGTAGGGATCAAACCGAGCTGTAGATTTTTATACTATAACCTAAACACTATTGTACTGTTTTATATTGAATATGAAATATGGGTCTGATTGCAAAGGCTTTGCTTTACCTAAACACTGTGAAGGACCTGTTCTACAGCGCCCATTTAATAATGACCTTAGTTATAAAAGCATACACACGCTTATTAATCTTTCTGTATCTGATTAAGGATTATATTTTGTAATTTAACGTAGCGGCAGCCCTAAGGACATAATGAGCCAATGGCATACATTATTAAAGCATTGTTTTTGTCATTATTATTACTGATGTAATCCATAGCTGCAGTGTAAAATTTCCTTCTTTTTGTTCTTAAACTCTTTTTTTATGTAAGATTTACTTACAAGATTTAATTTCATATTGAATTCTTCTTTTAGTAAATTGCACTGGATTGCACAAGATCATCTGAACCCTCTTAACTTTTATTTTTATATAATAACATTGATTGTTTTTTTTCTTTTAGAGAATAATCTTTGTGACTTATTTTTCAGTGTACTTCCATGATTGTTTAGGCTCAGTAAAAAGGGTGAATTGGTGTCTGGTTATCGTATGTACTGTATGTATCAGTGTATTATATTGTAAACATTCATGAATTGATGATTGTCTTTGATGACTGTCGTTTTTACATTATGCGTACAATGGAACCAAGAAAATCTGAAGTTCACAAGCTCTGAAATATATGTGTGAATACATACACACACACACACACACACACACACACACACACACACACACACACACACACACACACACACACACACACACACACACATTCAAGAGTCATTACATTATTACAGTAATTCCTATCCAGATTCATATACAAATCTAAAGAAAAAATTATTGCAGTTATAGTACAACATTTTTTAAGAATTACAATTCAATATTTTTATGCTAATAATTTGGTAGTAATTTAATAAACATGGAAATCATTCAATTACACATTTTGGGGCCTTTACTACAACATTTACCAGTAGATACTCAGTTACAGCCAGGATAAATACAACCTCACTTTATGGTCCAGAAGTAGCTAAAACAGACACAACAACGACAAGATTTTTTATTTATTTTTTTAACAACAAGAATATACTCGCTGTATAATGCACAAGAACAACAATATATTGGTTGTATAGTCAGTCCTCAGACGCTGTGACGGCGGCGTGTTAAAATCACACCACAGGAGGGCGCGCGTCACCTGTAGTCTGCAGGCAGGAGTTTAGTGCTGAGCACGGATTACAGTTGCTTGCTAGCAGGTTCCATGTACTTTTTACTACAACCAGAACTGTTGTCAGATTGTGCGCTAAATGAAGAATGAGGATCCTGCGGCCCGTTAACAATCTTTCCTACTGTCTAAACTCGTGCGATAAGTACAGACATTTAGTACTTAATCAAGCAGCAATTGTCTTTGCTTAAAATGGGCAAAATCGCATAGTAACAAAAATAAAAGCATGACACGTGATTTACAGACAGTTACTGATGAACTGCAAGTGTAACAGAATTTGTGGAGGATTGATTATTAGCATAATTATAGTCAACGTGGTCAACTGTACTGAAGTGCTGAAATACTTAGCTACTGTATGCTGAGTCAAGCTTTTCCATCAGTTCCTTCAGCACTGTTTGTCTGTTAATACACTGAAGACTCCCCGGGGGTCTCACACCCTCACACCCTATTCCCTCATCCACAAACACCCTAAGAAGAACACAAATAATTCAAGATCATAGAGTTGAACTTCCCTTCCATAGAAAACCCCGAAGAATGAATTTTTGAAATCCATCATCATATATTAAGATAAATATAAGGTGTATAAGGTCCAGAAGTCTGAGACCACGAGTGAAAATGCTATTATTTAGCAGTTTTCTCATTTAATAATAGAAAATGTTATATTATTATATTTTAATTACAAATTATATTATTAGGATGAAAAGTTAAAATTGAAATCGTCTGACCAGAGGACTTTTGGACCTCACAGTAGTTTTCTTCATCTTGTCTCCTCTGACATAAAGTGTCGTGTCGTACCTTGCCAGATTGCTACAAGAGACCACTGATGAACTCGACATCAGGGGCGTAGATTATACTTTTCATATCACGTCAATTTGTCCCCCTCACTTTTTCGGCCAAGTGTGTTCGCATAGAGGTTCCCAAGAACTGGTGTGTTTCATCCATACTCGAAGCCGGCGGGAGCTCTCGCGCAGACAGTCAAACCAGGAAAATGGACAAAGCATCCAGCTATATGAAAACAGCAATATCAGACAAACAGAAACGTTTGGAAACAGTAAACATACGATTGTGACAATATATGGTTTATTTGTGTTTTTCAAGTCATCTCCAGGTAATAAACAACAATGCAGTGCTAATTGACATAACATTTATTACAGTATAGAAACTATTCTGCCTTTTATTATGTGATTAAAGTGTTTGTAGTATATAAACATTAACAAATCATTATTATTGATTATTGTCCAGCAGTTATCTGATTTCTAAACCAATGAAAAGCTAAAAATTAGAGAAAAAATAAACTTGCCTAATCAAATGATTTTGAACAGTGAAATTGTTTTAGAAATATTTTTTAATTAAGTCTCTTCTGTTCACCAAGCCTGCATTTATTTAATCCAAAGTACTGCAAAACAGTAAAATTTAGAAATATTTTTAGTATTTAAAATAACTGTTTTCTATTTGAATATAGGCCTATTTTAAAATTTAATTTATTGTGATTCCAAAGCTAAATTTTTAGCATCATTACTCCAGTCACACGACCCTCAGAAAACATATTGATATTCTTATTTGCCGCTCAAAAAACATTTATTATAATGATGATGTTGAAAACATATGAGTAGATTTTTTTCACATTTCTTTGAAGTTCAGAAGAACAGCATTTATCTGAAATAGAAATATTTTGTAAAATTATAAATGTCTTTATCATCACTTTTGATCAATTTAAAACATCCTTGCTAAATAAAAGTATTAATTTCTATAATTTATTTTCCAAAAAATAAAAATATACTGACTCTAAGCATTTTAAATACATCAAATAATCCCAAAAAAAAAAAATATTTCAAATAAAAAAAAATATTAACAACCACCAGTCAATCAAAAAAAAATAAAAAAAAAAAATATACTCAACTGTTTCAAATATTGCAAATCAGCATATTAGAATGATTTCTGAAGAATGTGACACTGAAGACTGGAGTAATGATGCTGAAAATTCAGCTTTGATCACAGAAATAAATTAAATTTTGAAATATATTCAAATAGAAAGCAGTTATTTTAAATAGTAAAAATATTTCACAACATTACTACTTTTGATGTACTTTGGATCAAATAAATTCAGGCTTGGTGAAGCAAAAGACACTTCTTTACAGAATATTAATAATATTACTGTTCAAAAACTGTTCACTGGAATATAAATTAAAGAAATGTTATACTGTAATGTTTATATATATATATATATATATATATATAAATATATATATATATATATATATATATATATATATATTCTGTCCTCCTCACTTCTGAAATGATGGCCTACCCCTGCTCGGCATCCCCAAATAATCCAAAATGTTCCCGCTGAGGCCGTGATTGAGGGTTGCCCAGAGACCGCTGTTGCTAGGCAACCAGTGACATCACCACAGCAACAATTCTCAGCCTCATCAGAAGACAGACAGAAAGTGTGAGAGAAATAGAGGAGGCCGAAGTGTCTGGCTCTGAACTGTGTGGTGGGTGGGTTTGTCATTAATTCGACAGCTGTGTTCTGGATTTAAAGCTGCCCTCAGAACAAAAAATTGCGCTTATTACTTGACAGAATTTGACAGAAATTGATGTTTCTTTAAATATGGGCACGTTTAGTATTTTTTGGACCTTTAGAAAATAAACTCTTAAAAAACTTTCAGTAGATTATTTAATTTGTAATTTAATTTATATAATATATATAGACTGTATTCACCCCAAGCATGCTTTTGACTGACACTGCTGGAAATTATCCAACAGCTGTGTTGATAATTCATGCAATTTTCACAAAATATTTAATTTGTTTATATATATATAATCTTTGTTATATTGTCATTGTTTTGAAATTGTGTGTATGTGTAAAATATACATATATAAATAAAATATATTTAAAAAGTAGCAGAAATAAATGATGGATAAACTCCTTTCCTCTCTTCCTGTCTGTCACCATGTGTCTGACTATGATGAGCATGTGCACTGTAGAATGCACTCAACACAACTATGTTGCTTAAAGTTAACATGAAATGACATTCAAAACATATATTCCTTTGTAATGTGATGTATTTTGAAGTGAAAAATAATATACCACAAAAACAAAAAAAAAATAGTACAGCACTACATTATATCAACAATATAAATACTTGATTGTATTCTTTTCTCAAACCACTGTACTTGTATATAATTTTTAAAGGTTTATTTGAGAACAGCCAAAATTGTCATTATGTATTTGCAAAATACGACAGAAATACTGATTAAGAAAATTATTTTTGTAGACATTTTGCCACATGGGCTGTTGGGTGCATTGATGGCACATAGCAAATCATACCAAGTGAAATGGGACACTCTGTGATCCTGTTAAATTTTTATGGCAGTGTGTGGGTGAAGGTCACAAGACTGAGAGTACACCATTTGGGAACAAATCCGTCTTTTTGATACCCAAACATTGCTACTAAATAAAGTTTAATAAATACTTATAAAGAGTCTGCTCTCCATTCAGTGACATTCTGTAAGTCAAATCATAACTATTAAAATTTGAAGTGTGTGATAATTGTGACAAAAACAGGCCTCGCTGTGCATGTGCATGTTAAACACACCTCTGTTCCAAAACCAGGTTTCCTCACTGCTTTCTATGGCAGCAAGCGAACAGGAACGTAACCTCATAAGTGACTGATTTGGAACGTTCTACATAGGCAGCAACTATATGTGTCATATAAATAGCACTTTGCACCCAAGGCACACTTAATTCGACTTACAATTAATTTTAACACAGACGGCATGAGAGAAACTGTGACAAGTGATTTGTATAGCAAATGATAATAAAGCAAATGATTCCACAGTATTTGACACACTTTACTACTTTTGAGACTTCTTGTTTCTTGCTAAAAGGATTATATTCCTGTCATGTGACTGCAGACCCCCTATAGTGGTGTGTGTGTGTGATAAGTAATAGAAGCTGTGATTAGACAGATTGTTTAAGGTGCTTAGTGGACAGGATCTCTTATTCTCTGTGTGTGGAGTAAAGTAGACTACAGTAGAGGCCTTCTGTCACCCAGAATCATTTACTGAACGTCTATCTCTTTTTCTGACCTGCATCATCCATTGTTTTTGGTTCACCTCTGACCCTGAGGCGGGCAGGTTCTTCTGGACTAGAGGAGGAGAAGACGGAGGAGGAGACGAAGGGGGACATCTGGACAGAATGGTGAGTGAAAGAGAAATGAGGGGGATACTACATGGTGCAAACTAGAATTCAGTCACATGGTATATAGTGAGCACCATTCAATTTCATTGTCTGGAAAAGAGCAGCAGAAATATTCTGTCCAACATCTTTTAATATATTAATATAATATATTATTAATTTAATTTATAATTCCCATTAGCACAATGGGAAGTTTAAAGGGTTGGGTTTTGTCCACCTGCTCATGTGAATTCAGGCCCACATGGCTCATTGTTACTGGTGAGATAACCATTAATTAGTCAGCACTCGTGAGATCACACTGGATCTGCTTTTGTTCCCTCCCTCGTGCTTTCCTTCCTTTAAGTCATTTACTAGGAGCTGTGTTTCATTGTGGTTCTATTCACGTCATGATTCTGGTTCCTTTATTCTACTTTAAACAATTCTTTTAGTAATTCTTAAAGGAATAAAGAATGAAAAAATGTCATGAAAACAATTCTTGCATTGCATTAAGTACACTCAGAAGTCAATTGTTGAATTAAAAGATCATTTGAAATTTCAGCAGAACATTACTCACAAATCAGAAAAAAATATACAGTTATTTAAAATAATTGTATATTTATTGTATGCTGCAAATTGTTATCTCAGTTACTGGCAGCTGAACTTTAAAGTGCATTTTTGATCTACTTAAATATGTCTTAAGTATGTCTTCATATAAATTCATAATTACTTGTATTGTCTATGAAACATAGTTAAAGTGTATATACTGACAATACATACTTCTTCACAAAGAAGTATATCACACAAAGTGGTGGATGAATCACGGCCTAAAGACTTGATTGTTGAAGAAAAAAGTTTCAGAACCGTTAACAGAGTTGAAAGTCATGAATACCATTAGGTTACTTGGTTTGACAAAGCAAGATTTGACAGTTAAGCTACATTTATGACCATGCTTGTCAATTAGCTTGATCAGCTAAATTTAAATAGTGAAAAACAGGATGGCTATGCTGGGAAAAAGCAGCACAAAACCAACATAAATGATCCTGAACCAGTGTGGTCTAACATGGTCTTCACAACAGGGAAAGGGAATTGTTTTAATGATGCATTGTGTAAGAGAGTAAAGATTATAATTGAAGATACTTTGCAATAATATTTGGCAATATTATATAGCTGATACTTTTAGGTTTTTAACATTAACAGCTTATTTAAAATAAAAAAAAATGCATCTCAATAAATTAGAATGTCGTGGAAAAATTCATTTATTTCAGTAATTCAACTCAAATTGTGGAACTTGCGTATTAAATAAATTCAGTGCACACAGACTGAAGTAGTTTAAGTCTTTGGTTCTTTTAATTGTTGGCTCACATTTAACAAAAACCCACCAATTCACTATCTCAACAAATCAGAATATGGTGACATGCCAATCAGCTAATCAATTCAAAACACCTGCAAAGGTTTCCTGAGCCTTCAAAAAAATGTTCTCTCAGTTTGGTTCACTAGGCTACACAATCATGGGGAAGACTGCTGATCTGACAGTTGTCCAGAAGATAATCATTGACACCCTTCACAAGGAGAGTAAGCCACAAACATTAATTGCCAAAGAAGCTGTCTGTTCACAGAGTGCTGTATCCATAGGAAAAGGTTCACCAGCCAAAGGGATAACCGCAGCTTTAAGAAAAAGAAAATGCACAACCAACCAAGAGAACCGCAGCCTTTGTGAGGACTGTCAAGCAAAAATCGATTCAAGAATTTGAATGAACTTCACAAGGAATGGACTGAGGCTGGGGTCAAGGCATCAAGAGCCACCACACACAGACGTGTCAAGGAATTTGGCTACAGTTGTCGTATTCCTCTTGTTAAGCCACTCCTGAACCACAGAGAACATCAGAGGCGTCTTATCTGGGCTAAGGAGAAGAAGAACTGGACTGTTGCCCAGTGGTCCAAAGTCCTCTTTTCAGATGAGAGCAAGTTTTGGTATTTCATTTGGAAACCAAGGTCCTAGAGTCTGGAGGAAGGGTGGAGAAGCTCATAGCCCAAGTTGCTTGAAGTCCAGTGTTAAGTTTCCACAGTCTGTGATGATTTTTGAAGATGCTAATTTCATTTTCGAGCAGGATTTGGCACCTGCCCACACTGCCAAAAGCACCAAAAGTTGGTTAAATGACCATGGTGTTGGTGTGCTTGACTGGCCTGCAAACTCACCAGACCCGAACCCCTAGAGAATCTATGGGGTATTGTCAAGAGGAAAATGAGAAACAAGAGACCAAAAAAAAAAATACAGATGAGCTGAAGGCCACTGTCAAAGAAACCTGGACTTCCATACCACCTCAGCAGTGCCACAAACTGATCACCTCCATGCCGTGCCGAATTGAGGCAGTAATTAAAGCAAAATGAGCCCCTACCAAGTATTGAGTACATATACAGTAAATTAACATACTTTCCAGAAGACCAACAATTCACTAAAAATGTTTTTTTTTATTGGTCTTATGAGGTATTCTAATTTGTTGAGATAGTAAATTGGTGAGTTTTTGTTAAATGTGTGCCAAAATCATCACAATTAAAAGAACCAAAGACTTAAACTATTTCAGTCTGTGTGCACTGAATTTATTTAATACACAAGTTTCACGTGTATTAAAATACATGTGTATTTTTTTTTTTTGATTCAATTTTAGAGACATGCTATCACATATTTATTGAAAATTGCCATTGATTTTGTCCTTAGAAAGAGGATTTGATCTCTTGCTGTCTGGACATTTCTGCTTCATATTGACATTTATGTTGCAGTAAATTATTAGACTCTCTGTCTTGGATGCTGGATGGATAAGTTTACGCTATGGACTTTCCTTAGACATGCGTTCGCTACAGGCAGTTTGATTGGTTGATTCAGCATGTCATACTGCATTAAAAGCATCAATGTGTAAATATTTTCTCACTTTATGAGCCTGGAACTTTGTATGTATGAATCAGTGTGTTAGTGTGTGGGTGTGAAGCATAAATAGCATGACTAACAGATGTGGAGGAGGGACTGTGATGTCATGCTGCTATTTATAGACTACCTTACATCGTGAATTTTATGCTCGTGCGTATTTCGGGGCATGGGGTCTATCAAAAAACAGGATTAAGTTGAGGGAAAAAATCTCCTCTCATCAAAATGGTCACGAAACGCTTTACACACACTTCTACCTAGATAAAGAATCCTACAGAGATTACACTATACACTAACATTGAATTGTAAGGTGCATATTAGTTCATATACAACACATGAGTACAATAAAACACCGTAAGAGCAGGTGTGAAACACACTTTCATGCTACCCAATCTGGCAACTGAAATTATGCTGATCTGATATTTTGCACTTGCGTATGTGTGTCTGTATGCTTTTTTGTATGCGATACAGAGAGAGAAACAGAGGGTAAATGATGGCGTGTCTAAAATCTAGCCACAGCACTTTTTCAAACTAATGGGGCAAAAGTGACATTATCTTCAGGGTGTGATGTGTATCTGTACACCTTGTACTTCAGAATAATAAGGAAAAAACTTAATCATAAGTAATGATCGATGAGCTACCGAACAGTGTGTGTACACACAAATGCATTTGTTCTTTATCATAACAGAATTTATTGTCAACACAGCAGTTTCACATAGTGCTAAATGCTAGCCTAATGCTAATAAAACCTGAGGACCCGCACCTGGAAAACTAGCATGGTGTATGTGTTTTCTATTCTTCTCCTTCTCCATTCAGCTGACTGAGACACAAAAAAGAACAAAGACTGCACCTCCTCTCCTACAGCTTTCAGAAAACTGAAGATTAATAGAAGAAATTCCTTTTGACATTTGCATTAGAGAGACCGAGGCTAGTATCTCATTATTATAAGGTTTTGAGTCAAAAGTTAATTTGTGTGTTAGTTTAGAATCTAGTTCAAAAATATTTTTCTTAGTAAAAATACATTTCTTACTAGTGTACATTCAGGCAAGACTCAACTGTATAACCATGGTAGATAGGACAAATGTGTTTTTTGTAAGTTATTACATGTGTTTTAAATGTTATCAAATTATAACATTTATTCATTACAATATTTGTCAGCTCAAATAGTATAGTTTAATATTTCATACAGTACCTTTTTTTTTTTTTTTACATGTTTGCTGCTATATTCTTTTTTAAAATGTTTAAAATTTTGTTAAAGGCTGTTAGCTTTAGCAACTACCCCATATATTGTGACAACATGCCCTGCTCTGGGTCTCTTTAAGATCAACCTGTATCTTCGTTTATATGCAATGATGGAGTTTTTGTAGCCAAGACTTTGTCTGCAGAAATTTTCACTCGCTAGTAATTTCACAAATAATTAAGTAAATGGCAAGTGAGACGTCTAATTAAATGTAAAAGGAAGAATGTATTCCAAAAATCTGTTTTATTATTCTTTTTTTCAGTGTACTCTATTCAGAAAAGTGCATGTTTGATTTCTGAACAGATCTTTTTATGACATACTAAAAGTTTAATAGCTGACTGACACATGTGCCTGTGGATCAGAAATTATAAAGAGTTTTTTGTTAGCTCAAAAGCTTCAAAAGGATTTGGAGTCACATTTTACACAAAGGTCTGACTTGAAAGAAACACGGAGTGCTACATTTAATCTGAACTTGATTGCTTCTTTTAAAACCCTTGGCCCGAAACCTCTCTCATCGCCCCATCCTCTCTTTTTTCCTCTCTTTCCCCCACATTCATGTCTGTCCTCGTCTCCTTAATCCAGGTCTATTCCTATCTTGTCCTCTACTCCTCACAGAGATCACAATACAAAGGGGACACATGGTGTGCTGCCACCACAATAATCTGGAGGGGGATGACGTCTCTCTGTGTGTGTGTGTGTGTGTGTGTGTGTGTGTGTTTAGCAGAGACCTCTGTGCTCTTAATACTCCAACTGTCTCCTCATTCTTCTCTGTATCTCACATTCGTTATCTCTAATTCATTTCACATCTCTGTGGACTGACATGCAGCTTTGATTCCTGATGTGACCTTCACTCCTCACCACACCCTTATACCCCGAAAGGTTGTTTCCAAGGACACCTTACTCTTACTGTTTGGCCTTCTGATAGGCTATCTACCTCTTAAAGCAAAAGTGTCCCAGTAAGCATATGACTTTCTGAATCAAGCACTGTAACCTCACACTCCCGCAGCATCACAGCATCTGAGCTGTGCAATTACTTAAGATGTACCCTGGTAAAAGAAAAAAAGCACATCGCTCCTGGGAGAGAATGTTCTGTTCTCTGTCAAGCAGCACAAAACCATGTTCATATGATTAACTGGCTCAGAATACAGCTGCTGCACCCAGATATATTCACACATTCTTCCTGTTGTCAGTTTACATTAAGGAAACTTATTTGGGAAAATTCCCACCTCCTTTAGATGCACTGTTTGTCTCTCTGACAGAGTGTCACTATAGCTTAGTAAACGAGTTTTGACCTAGTTTAGACTCATATGTGAGGGATTAGATTAAGTAACGTTCCTGTTTTAAACCATATTGTGTACTATGTGTGTGTATATATATATATATATATATATATATATATATATATATATATATATATATATATATATATATATATATATATATATATTATATATACAAACCTGATTCCAAAAAAGTTGGGACACTGTACAAATTCAAAATAAAAAAAAAAAAATGTGGAAGTTTCAAATTTCAATATTTTATTCAGAATACAACATAGATGACATATCAAATGTTTAAACTGAGAAAATGTATCATTTTAAATTTCATGGCATCAACACATCTCAAAAAACTTGGGACAAGGCCATGTTTACCACTGTGTGGCCTCCCCTCTTCTTTTTATAACAGTCTGCAAACGTCTGGGGACTGAGGAGACAAGTTGCTCAAGTTTAGGAATAGGAATGTTGTCCCATTCTTGTCTAATACAGGCTTCTAGTTGCTCCACTGTCTTAGGTCTTCTTTGTCACATCTTCCTCTTTATGATGCGCCAAATATTTTCTATGGGTGAAAGATCTGGACTGCAGGCTGGCCATTTCAGTACCCGGATCCTTCTTCCATGCAGCCATGATGTTGTAATTGATGCAGTGTGTGGTCTGGCATTGTCGTGTTGGAAAATGCAAAGGTCTTCCTGAAAGAGACGATGTCTGGATGGGAGCATATTGTTCTAGAACTTGGATATACCTTTCAGCATTGATGCTGCCTTTCCAGATGTGTAAGCTGCCCATGCCACACACACCATACAATCAGGGCTGAAGAATATTATAATTTGTCCATACAATCAGAGATGCAGGCTTCTGAACTGAGCGCTGATAACAACAACTTGGGTTGTCCTTGTCCTCTTTAGTCCGGATGACATGGGCGTCCCAGTTTTCCAAAAAGAACTTCAAATGTTGATTCGTCTGACCACAGAACAGTTTTCCACTTTGCCACAGTCCATTTTAAATGAGCCTTGGCCCAGAGAAAACGCCTGTGCTTCTGGATCATGTTTAGATATGGCTTCTTTTTTGACCTATAGAGTTTTAGCCAGCAACAGCAAATGGCACGGTGTATTGTGTTCACCGACAATGTTTTCTGCAAGTATTCCTGAGCCCATGTTGCGATTTCCATTACAGTAGCATTCCTGTATGTGATGCAGTCCCGTCTAAGGGCCCGAAGATCACGGGCATGCAGTATGGTTTTTCGGCCTTGACCCTTACGCACAGAGATTGTTCCAGATTCTCTGAATCTTTGGATGATATTATGCACTGTAGATGATAATAACTTCAAACTCTTTGCAATTTTTCTCTGAGAAACTCCTTTCTGATATTGCGCCACTATTTTTCATCGCAGCATTGGGGGAATTGGTTATCCTCTGCCCATCTTGACTTCTGAGAGGACACTGCCACTCTGAGAGGTATTTTTTTTACCCAATCATGTTGCCAATTGACCTAATAAGTTGCAAATTGGTCCTCCAGCTGTTCCTTACATGTACATTTAACTTTTCCGGCCTCTTATTGCTACCTGTCCCAACTTTTTTGGTATGTGTAGCTCTCATGAAATCCAAAATGAGCCAATATTTGGCATGACATTTCAAAATGTCTCACTTTCAACATTTGATATGTTATCTATATTCTATTGTGAATAAAATATAAGTTTATGAGATTTGTAAATTATTCCATTCCTTTTTTACTCACAATTTGTAAAGTGTCCCAACTTTTTTGGAATTGGGTTTGTAATTATAAATCATATTTTATAAGATGAATCTCTATATAAGATGTGTGGTATATAAAAATAATATGCACCTATCAATATATATATATATATATATACTGTATATAATTTATATATATATATATATATATATATATATATATATATACTGTATATAATTTAGTAATATATTTGATGTTTACATTTACAGCTTGAACATAATTTACTATTAGCATTTGCACTTTGGGTGTGATGCTAACTGCATTATATTGACACTGTACTGTATTGACGATATAACTCCGGATCACAGTCCTTCACCTCTTCTTGGGTACTTATTCTCATCAAACTTCATTCCTTCACTCTCCTGACTATACTGGTCACTTCAGAGAGCTTAGTAACCTTAAAATTAAAAGCATATTTGAGATAATGAGGGACTCAGTGCTCACCCACACAAATTAGCAACAATGTTCTCACGCTGCTTCACATGGTGATGTAACTGTCACAGATTAAAATGAGGGTTTCTTTGATTGTCTCCCTTTCTTCCTCGATCCCCCATTTTCTGAGTCAGCATTATGACTAAGAGATAAGGTCACCTGACTGCAGTTGCTGTGGAGATTTTTTCCCCTTCTACTTCTCTCTGCAGTGAGGATTGGGGAGGAGGGGGGGTGTGCGATGCTGCCAAAGGTTAAGGAAGGATAGAGCATTCATGGTGTCAGCCATTTTGTTTTTTTACAAATTCTGAAAAAACTTTATCAGTAATATTCCACAGACAATGCTAACTACATTACCTTTCAGGGGCATTAACTGTGTCACACAGTAGATTAAACTATAAACTCTGCATCAGATGTTGTCAGAAGCTATTTAGTTAACCTTTTCTGTTTTTATATGTTTACTAACAATTAATTGAACACCCAAAAAGGAGTTAATGTAATGTGACTGTAATACCTCGTATGTCTTACTACACTAGAAGTCTATGTCATGCACATTAGCAGTGAAGGATCTGTAGATGACACGAAAGTCAAGCAGCCAGCAAGATGATTTTGAGGATCTGTAATTATTGGCAGCTTGGTGTCTGGAGTACAAGGTGTTCCAGATACTATAACCTAGCTGTGATAAAAATCTGTCCGTTTATTATACATGGCCTGACATTTATGCATATGTTTTCTTTAACATATGAAATGTGTCCTTTTTAAGAGACATAAATAAGTACTTAAAGGGCATCTGTGTTATTTTAAGGTGACAGCATGAGTTTGCTTTGTAAGCTCGACCTTTCCAGGGTCACTGAGTGTGAGGTCACATTTTGATTAATTCTCTCCATCTTCCTCTCTTTCTACTGAACTTCTGTCCAGTCATCTGTTCTTTTTCAATGTACTGTACATCAGTATGTAGTATGCAGCTATTCTTGCAGTTAACATGTTCATCATACTTTAATACATTGCATTAGACAAACTGTAGTTCAGATTTACAAAGGTAAATGAGGTTAAATAAGGTGTTCAGTATAGGAGAGTGAAGGAAATAGAATAATAGATGGTAATAGAGAGTAATGTACAGAATGAAGTATGTATAAATGTGTAATGTATAGCCTATGGAAAAATGAAGCTTAATAGCAAGGATATATTTGCCATTGGTGAAGCATTAGTCATTCTTGTTTATATAAGCTACAAAATTATTTCATTATTCCAGAGTGAAATAAAAAAATAAATAGGCTACAATACAGACATGCGCCACAAATAATGAAGAGGCCAAAAGTGGTGATCTGATAACTGCAAAATCACAATAAATTATTATATCTATAAAACATTAAATTATAATGAAAAATATGGCTAAGATGTTACAGTGTTTAAGTATGAAAGGACCGTTTTCAACATTGAACATAGTGTGCTTAAGAATTACTGCAGTGTCGGCTAGAACTGCAGTGTGTTCTCATTCTCTGACAAATTTAATACACGTAATAAATACACAGAAACAACAATAAACCAAACACGTTTACAATACATTAATCATGCAATCACACCGATTATGACTTAGCTTATTCTTAGTCCATTTTATCAAAAAAGAGTTTTTTCTCAGAGCACACGATGATGCTGTGCGACTGTCACCTTTGGAATTCTGCAGTACCGCAGGAGGAGCTTTAGCCGCTTCCGATTGGTGACTTGCATCTGCTGCCTGCGCGTTGATTGGATAGATGGTACGTCGATATTAAAGCGTGCGCGCGTCTATTGGCTGAACGCGTAAATGTGGGCGTTTCTCGAGAAGCGCATCTCTCTCATCCACCGGCGCTTCTTTCCAGACAGAGTGATGCGGCAGCTGGCGGTGCCGCGGAGGGACACCAGATAATAAAAAGGTGTCAGTGTGGGTTCTCAGTTTTGCCGGCTTTATCGCAACTACCAAGAGGAGCGCACGAGACCGGCATCCCTGCGAAATGCACTGCCTCGCCGTCGAATTTAATTTTACCTTTTAGTTTGTTTAATCTTTACCAAGTTGTCAGATTCATTAACTTCATGTTGCAACGAATAACTTCTTTTATATCTTGACCTGAAAGTACGCGCATTAGGTCCCTCAGCCGAGGTAAAGCACAGTTTTTAAACCAGTTATACGTTAATTGTTCGCCTTTCTTGATCCTTTTTGATGACTGCCATTCTCTCTTCTCTTCGTGAAAGGCTGTCACTCTCTCCATCTCTCTCATAACACCTGAAGAGAACGGACTGACTGCGCAACCATGGGGGTAAGACCGACACCTCTCTTTTACTGCATCGCAGCAATTAGAAAAGGGATTAAAACAATGTTTCAAATGAATTCATACTTTACTGAACAACTTTAAATGCTGCAAAATGCAGCGTCATGTCCTATGCTGTCAGACATAAAGTGACAGGATGACATTGACTTATCTGCGTATTTCGAGACTGCGACACACTGATGGGACAGGACGTTCTGGAAACACGCGTTACAAATTATACGCTATAAAGCCGACATTTTAATTATATGTTATGAATGGTTAGCAAGCAAATGCAAAGGAACTGCTTTTTCAAATTTTAGACGCTGTCGTCATAGTCAGCGTAGACGCAGATGACGTTGCGCCTGGTATCTTAATTGAAAGCTCGTCGGTGTTGTGTGAAAGATAATATCTGGAGGGTTACTTTAGTAACCTTCACGTGCCAGTTTAATCGGGTTATGCTGGAGACTTTTTAAAGGGCAGCGCTGCGTAATGCTGTCTTTGCCTGATGAATGTGTGGTGTCTGTTTCTACTCAGAAGTTGTTTGTCAAGTTGTTTTTACATGTTTTAGAACTGTTTCTGCCCCCCCCCCCCCCCTCCAGCACCCCATTCCCATCCACCCTTCTGTACTTAGGCTACTGACAGCAGCGCGCGTCTCCTGTTCTGAACGGTTAATCCGGATGTACTGAATGTGAATTTGAGTCATTTTTGTATTTAGGGGCACAGCCGGCATTTCTGAGTGTGTTTGAGTGACTGGTGCGCGCGCGCGCACACACACACACACACACACACACACACACACACGCATCTCAGAGCCAGTCCATCGCTGAAATTCATGCGTCATAATGCGGTTACCGGGAATCTGTATTTCAGCCGGCTTATTTCTTGCATCTGTGACATAACTTCGCGCGGGTAATCACTGACAGGACAGATTTAATAGATTCAGTTTTGAACGATGACCCGAAAAGGTCGAATTTGAACTGCGGCTAATGGAGAATCACCGAAGTAGCCTAGAGTGTGTAACTGCGTTGGGGTGAAACGAGCGTCAGGCGCGAGTGGCGCAGTTCGCCTCATCAGCGAGGCTTTACCGTGTTCGCAATGACATGTCTGTATGACGTGGTGAGCAAGCAGGCGCATCCCGTAGCAGCACCAGCGAGCGCAGTGAGAATGCTGATGTCGAACAGACCCCTGCCAGATGTTGTGCCGAATTCTTCACCCCCACAACATCTACAGCTCTTTACGCAGAAGAGATCCGTTAGAAATATTAAACTGCGCAGTACTTAATGTCGCAGGCGCGCTGCGGTGAATGCGTCAAAATTGTACGAGCAGCGCTGTAATGATTACGCAAACAGTTTTGTCAAGTCATGGATTAATCCGAGCGCTTGTGCGAGTTTACCTGGTTAAACAGACATGCTGGTTTCTTAAGCGCATTTTTCTTTAGGTTCTACCACAGTTATCCGCACTCGCCGAGCCCAAATCGGATAGTTCTAAAATCGTGGCAATGCACCACCATCATCATCCCAGCTGTTTTATTCTTTGCAGGCCGCTTTCTGCGTCAAACACTAGGCGGAGCCACGCGAGTGGAAATTCCCGATACCGGTCTGTGATAGGCACGAGATGCGGAAACGGAAAGCGAATAGATGAAATGAAATAAAGTTAATTGAGGTCATGCATTCGTGGAGTTCAAATGGGATAGTTCTTAAAGGGATAGTTCACAAAAGAACACATTTATCATCATATCTTAATGCAGTTCCAACCCTGTATGACTTATTTGAATGTAAAAACATTCAAATAATGTAAAACATTAATTTCAGTTATTAAATGTAGAATTCTTGCCACTTGAAAAGACCAGAAGGAAACAAACACCAAGAGTGTGCACAGTTTACTCTATGAAAATGTTAATCTACATGTACGCCTGTAATATACAAATTGATTGTATAATCTAAATTTAAAATTTTTCTTTTGAGAATGTCTATGATTATTAATTCAGTGTAAACCCATTTAAATATTGCTTCATTATTAGGGAGAGACCAGCTGATGGCATTGCAGTATGTACATTTTATCTTCAGACACGTGATGATGCGCAGTCTACAAAACCCTTGAAGAAACCTACCTGTGAAGATACCTGAAAACCTATGCGCAAGTGTAAAACAAAAGCTGTTTTAAACGCAACGGGTGGTCACGCCAAATGTTGATTTGATTTAGTTAAGAGAAGGTAATTAATAAATAAAATCTATTTATGACGTTATTTTTTTTAAAGCATCCTCACTTACAGCATTTTTACACAAGTGCCTGAACCTTTTCACAGTACTGTAGCTTTGTAGGAAGGTTTCTTCAAGCGTTCTGTAGACGTTGCCACAGCTCTTCTGGATTGAGTTTGTCTCAGCCTTTTCTGTTTCTTCATGTAATCCCAGACGGACTGGATGATGCTGAGATCAGATCTCTGTGTGGAGCACTGGCTGTTGTCAGACTCTTTGTGCAAACAAAAATCTCACTGGATTATTACAATTAATTTCAAAAGGGATGTTTGGAAATGTAAATTTGATATTTCCTACTGACACACTGCAGCAAATGATAGAAATAACTGGCTTAAAAACATTTTTTTTTTTTTTGTTGGTGGTGAAAATACTAATGGCCTTAGACTTTTGCACAGTAGTGTATATAAAGTACATAGATTGTGTTTTAAATGTAAAAATGCATTTAATAAATAAATTATGTAATTAATCGATGCATGCGCTCTCCGAACATCATGTCCTGAATAAATGAACATCCTGTATAACATCCGGATGGCCATGTTTCACCTTCAACTGAGCGCATAATCAATAATTAGAACAATTTATAGCTGCCTTTGTATTAATATGACTTTACTATAGGATTGAAATTACAGAAATTGTTTTTAGCTAATTGACTCTGTTTTATATGGAAACACCCCCCACATCATACGCCTCTTATACCTACCGGCTTATGGTACCATCTACCATGGATCAATGTTATTGGACCACATTTAGGGGTATGAAAGGTTTGTTGCTGTTAAAGGTTAAAGGTGAATAGTTTAAGTTCTGCACTATGTTTTCACTGTTAAGTCAACTTAAAAGTGTCTTTCTGACAATTGTCTCTGCATAAAATGACACACTTCGGCTTACAAGTGTGTTAGGTTTCGTTATCACATTCTGTCCATGGGACGTCTGTGAGTGGAGAGGAGGATACTCAAGGTCAGATTACCCTCTCCTCCTCTTTCCCCAGTGTTGATGTAGCGTAACTGCCCCCTCAGGTCCATCAGTGGGTGGAGTGCCTGGTTCAGGTTCCACATCCACACCACATCATCATTTATTAATGCAGTCCTTTGTTGACAGAGGAGCAGAGAAAGAACAGTCCATTTGTGACAGAAGGAATTCTTGGGCAGCTGACCACCGGCTCTGCTTTAACTAGAGCTGTAATGAACAATAAGTGTCAGATGTCAGAGAGAACGTGACTACGTACTAACTAGGAAGTTAAAAGTGAAGAAATGACAAGAGAAACTGATTATGAAATGTGTACAGTATGTCTGTGTGAGACAGAATAAAGAGAGGAATCCTTGGACAACCCCTTTGAGACGTGAAGAATCTGTGTGTCCTGCTGTGACTGTAGTTTGGGACGGTGATTTATAATTCCAATCAAGAACATGCACACAGATGCCCCACACTCTGGCAAAGCTGCTTGGCTCTGCTGGGTTGAGTGGATGAAGTACAGACAGATGGAAGGATAGAATAATGGATAGAAAAGAACAGGAGGGGATATAGAGGTAATACTTTAACAAGAAGGATTATAGATTTTGTTTAATGTTAATTTTAGAAAGCGCCGACCAAATGAAATTATATTGCAACAGCTCTTCCACTTTTTTCCTTATTCTTTTCTTTTCTTTTCTTTTCTTTTCTTTTCTTTTCTTTTCTTTTCTTTTCTTTTTTTCTTTTTTTTCATAATTTATTTATTCTTATTTCTTTTCTTTTCTTTTCTTTTCTTTTCTTTTCTTTTCCAATCCACATGTTGGTTGAGCTGTGGAGGGGTTATGTGAGGATTCTGGGTAAAGGAATTAAATGACCTCATCAATGTAATTATTTAATCTTAGCATTCTTTATTGATGAAGGAAGTTTTTTTATTTTTCTGTTGGTTCAAACCAGTGATTCTCAAACTTTTTGGCACTATGGCTGAAAAAAGCAATTGAAACTAGGAGTGTCAAAATATTGAAATAAATAATAAATAAATTATTTTAAATAAATAAATTCCATTATTCCAATAACTGAATGTTCGTCACTTTTTAGACTTTTATTCTCATTGATTTTAAATGACTTTTTTAGTCTTTTGTTAAAACAAGTTTTTAAAATTATTTTTTTTCTTACAAATATCAGTTTATATGCAAAATCTTTTAGTGCTTGACATAACTAGAAAAATAATACATATTTTTTTTACGATTTTACCATGATTTTTGAATTTGAGGGGAAGCATTAAAATAAGAAATATGGCATTGGAAATGTGCTGAGGCCCTCTAGTGGGTCCCAGCCCCCTGGTTAAGAGCCACTAGTTTAAACACATTTAAATATTCTGATTTTGTGTATACATAAAGAATATATTAGGCATATGCAATAAACATTACATATATACAATAAATAATAATTTTGGATATTTTATTGATATAAATAAAACAAACACAATAAATAAATCATATAAATTAGTCTGATTTCCTTAGGTTTTGATTTTAGGTATAAAGTTTTTGTTTATGTTAAACTGATTCTGGCTTTTTTGTGATGGAGACGATTCAGGAGTAGCTAATCCCAGTGTGCCATAATCAGATGATTTATTCTGTACTTTGAGGCCCAGACCTAGCCTGGTCTACACCTCACAATGTAACAAATAGCACAGCAAGGTCACTTACACGCACACTCATTCAGTCACATACTGGATGAAGTGTTCAGTCTTATCTGCTCTTGAACAAGTACTTCATGACTCACACTTTTAAGGTCAGTCCCCAGAGTCAAGCACACAAATACACACTCATGCCAGATCAAAAACACCTTTTTATGGCTGTATCTATATGTGTAAAAGTCATTGACACACTCATAGCAATGTATCACACACCAGACAGCACTCTAAGGGCAGTACTGATGTGTCTGCTGCAATAACAGTCAAATGCTTTGTAGAGCTGGCACCGTTCTGCCTAGAGATCAGGACTAGCTGGACTGAGAATTCAAGATCTGGCAGGGATTCCCTCTGGTCCTGAACATCCTCTCAGGATATAAATACAAGCTTTAATATTTGAGAATAAAATATTATAACTCAAAATTACGAGAATGAAGTCATGGCCAAGCCATATGAGATTAAAGTTGTAATAAGTCATAGCAAGGCCAGTATATTGCATGAATAAAGTTAATGAACGTGAAATTTACCTCTTTTCTGAGGTAAATACATTAAGTATTCACAAGCTGTTTCATTCATGGTGTAATAAATGATTGGAAATAATATTTCACATTATTTTTAGCGCACAGCCAGCCAGTAATCACAATAAGCTTTGTGCTTTGTTGCTTTTAATATAACACAGCTCAGCTTTCAAATTCTTTCAGTTTTATCATGATGTACAAATTATAAATATGTTAGTCAAGTCAAGTCAAGTCTGCTTTATTGTCAATTCTTCCACATGTACAGTACATACATACAGAGAATTGAAATTGGGTTACTCTCAGACCCTTGGTGCATACAGATAACACTAACAGTAGAGCCTAAAAATAAAGATAAATACAGATCAAACATAAAATATAAAATACAACTATACAAATAAGGGCACGTAAAAAAAATAAAAATAAAAATAAAGTTAAATAAAGCAGCGCACGGCACATGGCAGATAGAGTGCAAACCAGTAAGGTGAACAAACAGTGCAGATAAAAAGTTCAGTGGTGCCTGGGGCAGATGAGGGAAGTGGGGGCAAGTTCTGGAGTGAGTTCAGCTTCCTGACAGCCTGATGAATGAAGCTGTCCTTCAGTCTGCTGGTCCTGGCCTGGAGACTCCGCAGTCTCCTCCCTGATGGCAGCAGACTAAAAAAGCTGTGTGACGGGTGTGTGGGATCACCTGCAATGCAGAGGGCTTTGCGAGTGAGACGGGTTCCATAAATGTCCTGGAGGGAGAGAGACACCAATGATCTTCTCAGCTGCTCCCACTATACGTTGAAGGGTCTTCCGGCAGGACGCGTTGCAGGCAACATACCACACAGTGATGCAGCTCGTTAGGATGCTCTCGATGGTGCCTCTGTAGAAGTTGCACATGATGGGGGCCGGGGTTCTAGCTCTTCTCAGTTTGCGGAGGAAGTAGAGACGCTGCTGTGCTTTCTTGGCCAGTGCTGCTGTGTTGTCGGTCCAGAAGAGGTCCTCTGTGATGTGCACACTCAGGAACTTGGTGCTGCTCACCCTCTCCAGAGTCGCACCATTGATGGTCAGAGGAGCATGCTGAGTGTGCACTCTCCTGAAGTCAACAACAATCTCCTTCATCTTCTCCACTTTCAGAGAGAGATTGTTGTCACTGCACCACCCGACCAGGTGGCTCACCTCGCTCCTGTAGTTTGTCTCATCTCTGTTGCTAATGAGACCTACCACAGTCATGTCATCCGCAAACTAATAAAGAGGTTGGAGTTGTGTGACGGTGTGCAGTCGTGGGTCAGCAGAGTGAAGAGGAGGGGGCTCAGCACACATCCTTGGGGGCCCCAGTGTTCAGTGTGATGGTGCTGGATGTGTTGCTGCCGACCCGTACTGCCTGAGGTCTTCCAGTCAGAAAGTCCAACAGCCAGTTGCACAGTGAAGTGTTGAGCCCCAGCTCAACCAGTTTGTGAAAGAGCTGTTGAGGGATGATTGTGTTGAATGCTGAACTGAAGTCTATGAAAAACATTCTGACGTATGAGTCTTTTTTCTCTAGATGTGTGAGTGCTGACTGGAGGATAGTGGCGATGGCATCATCGGTCATGCGGTTGGACCAATATGCAAACTGGAATGGGTCCAGGGAGGGGGGGAGGGCAGACTTGATGTGGTGCATGACTAGCCGTTCAAAGCACTTCATGAGAATAGGAGTAAGTGCAACAGGACGGTAGTCATTGAATCAGGATGGAGACAGCTTCTTCGGGACTGGAATGATGGTGGTAGCTTCATTAATAAAGCTCCTCTTTATTACAAGTTATAGCACGATATAAACATGAAAGAACATCTGAAGGCATGAAAAAACTATAATTTAATGAAACATGTCTCATTGTAATGAAAAGTCACCACTTAAACTGAGGTGAATACAGCAATCTGGCATGCCACTTTAAAGACCATGAAAACACATTATTGTAAGATATACTGTTTGTATTTTGCTGTAAAACTGATAGAATTTGAAAGCTGAGACTTTGTTTTACATTAATAGCACCAAAAGTACAAAGCTTATTGCTATTATTGGGTGACTGAAATATTATTTCCAAGCATACTGTACCTGTACCTGTGAGTATATGACACATGGGATGATTTCTGCTAACAATCCCACATATATTCAAATCAGTTGCCAGGCCACTGGAATTTCTACCGGTGCTCCCAATCTGGGCCATTTGCACGCACAAAATAGACTATACTCTCAAAATATTATAACTTTATTCTCGTAATTGCTACGATTTAAAGGTGCTGTATGTAGGACTGACACAGAGTGGTTGAACTAGGTATTGCAGTCCAAATTCAAAATATTGGAGTGGGTTTTTTTTCACCCAGCCCCTCCTCCTCAGACTTGAGGCACATATAGGTGGCCAGATTGATGACACAAACAGGAACGAGTGCACTGGACGGTGAACGAAATGAAATACGCTGTGTTTTCCACCAACTGGCAACCCGGGATATAATTGGGTAAACTGGCAGTGGGCGTGTTTCACAAACCAAAACAAACACAGACATTTTCAAAGGAGAATAACTGAGTGTAGCATTGTTTTTCAGATAAACAAGAACGTTAACTTAGCATGTTTCTTAAATATCTGCAAACATATATCTACATATTTATACTACTTAAATCCAAAAACTTACATACATCATCTTCAAAAAACATAATCAAAACATCATAATCAAAATATTAAAAATTAACTCTCAAAATATTTTGACTTTATTCTCAAAATATTTTGACTTTATTCCCAAAATAATATGACTTTTTCTCGTAATCTTTTTATTATTTTTTATTTGCATGGCTCTAAAATGCCATCGTAACAAATGGTGTAAAAATATATGATTTCTATTTAGTTTAAGATGGTTTGGATAGTGGTTTCATCATTGCTGCAAGTTACACTGCTTTCCAAAAGTTTGGGGTCGGAAAGATTTTTTATTTTTCTTATGCCCACAGAGGCTGCATCGGTTTGATCAAAAATACAGTAAAACAGTAATATTATGAAATATTATTAAAATTTTCAAGCAACAGGTGAAAACTCATCTCTTTTGACGCTACTTGACTTCATCCTAAATTAAAGGAAAAAAAAAAACTTTGTCTTTCTCTATTTATTCCTTCCCTTTCTAGCTTGTACTTATTTGAAAAATGTCTGAAACGTGGTATTAAGAGCACTTCCTGTGTCTGGTTGCCTCTTTAAGAAGAATAGCTTTATGTATTCCCCAATTGTAAGTTGCTTTTTTAAAAAAAATAAGGAGTTTTCAGCAGCCATTACTGACAAATCGTTCCAATATGACGATTTGGTATTTAAAAAACCTTTCTTCTTATTAATTTTTAAAACAGTTGTGCTGCTTAATATTTTTGTGGAAACTGTGATATAGATTTTTTCTAGGATTCTTTGATGGAAAGAAAGACCAAAAGAACAGCATTTATTTGAAATTAAAATCTTTTGTAACATTAAAAAAAAATATTGTCACTTTTGATCAGTCAAATGAATAATTAAAAAAACTCTTGATTTCATTAAAAAAATCATACTGGACAAACTCAGTGAGGATGATTTTTATGTATTATATTTTTTTAATCACAATTTCTACCCAATAAAATATTCACCAGAAAAATGCATATTCATTAGAAAAATGCAGTTTTATAAGATTTTATTAATTTATATTACCAGTAAATTCCAGGTAGAAATCACACTTTTAAACTTAGACTAAAAATATATCCTGATTATAAGATGTTGAAGAAATTGAAAAAGAAGAAGTTGAAGTTTAAAATGTACAGCCCTGCTCCTCTGGGGAAATGGATAAAACATATTGATGACTTACTCTGCACTGCAACCATAGAAAAATGGTGTGGAAAATATGAAAGGAAAGAAAAATGTGCTTTTTGTAATTTTGCTCTCTCTCTCTCTCTCTCTCTCTCTCTCTCTCACACACACACACACACACACACACACACACACACACACACACACACACACACACACACACACACACACACACACACACACACAAACTTTCTTTCTCTATGTTGCAAAGTCTATTTCGGTCCCTCTGTCCAAGCTTATGTAGGACGTACAAGTGCCTAAGCTCGACAGCCACACACTTTTCTTCTCTATGTGTCTCTTGTTCGGAAGAATGTGAACTTACGTGTACACACATGCAGACTGAATAAGTCCTTCAGTTCCAAGAGCATCAATAATTTGTGACAAGAGTTCAGGGGACAGACCTAAGTCGGTACCAGAGACTGTGTGTGTGTGTGTGTGTGTTCTTAGTCAGCTGAAATGTCTTTGTGCTGGTGTGTAATTCCAGCCCATCGTCTCTGGTTCTCTCATAGAGCAGTATGTTTTTCTCTGCAAGGAACACTCAGTCAGTAATGTAACCACAAGAGCACAGTTATATCTCATTAGGAATTAGATAACCACTGTTACCGTTTAATGACATGCACCTTCTACTGTAGACTTCTACTGTAAACCATACTGTAATTTAAATCACATAAACATAGCAATGATAATGATAAATAGCTGCAGATTTGAAGGGTTTGAAAGGTTCAAATAAGTGGCTTTGGCACATAAATAAACTTTACTCAACAGTTTCTAGTTACTAGCCAATAAATTTTTTATGAACTGAAAATAAAATGTTTTCAATTACAGTGTAAGAATCAGGCCTTCACTAATGTATGTGACATGAACAATTCAAAGATGAAGTAACTTGTCCATGGTATAACAACATTTATCTTAGTGGAAAATGTATGTTATTTATGTTAATAAATAAATGTTATTTATGTTTATGTTATGTATGTTAAGACATTTTTTTTTTAATTCTTTTCAATGGATCTCTCATTAACAGGTGTGGCAAAAAGTTTTAAAAACTTTTTTTTCTTAGACCCTCTCTGTTTGTTTGACAGTGAATCTCTCAACATGAGCTTTACTCAACGTTAATATTAATCTGATATCTTTCAAAATTCGCATCAGGTTTGTCTGAGAGAGAAAGAGTGCGCTCTTCTTCTATTCTTCTCTCTGTTCTTAGCTGCAGTGCTGGTATCATTGCAGATCCTTCACATCTAAAGACACACACCTACCATAAAAACATAAAAAGTATAAAAACATATTACATAGCATACATTATTTTTCTGTTTTTTGCTTTTTAATCTATTTTCCCTTGACCACAACTCTCGTTATGGTCTCCCCGTCTCATTTCTCTCATCGTTCCCTTTGTTCTTTGTGTGTATTCAGCTGTTTTTAATTTCATAGAAATGAAAGAGGACCTGTGTGTATGTTTGCAGCGTTTCCAGGTATATCTCATCAGCCTTTTTTTTTTATTTATTTATTTTTTTACAAACTTTCACACTTTTATGCCACTATAACAAAGTCAAACTCTAAAAGCCCCTAGATGTGCTGTAAGATCAGTGTGAGCTGATAGGGGTGATCCTCACTTTCTATTCACTTAATTATTGAGTGGTGTCACCTACCATACACGCACTTGCTTTTGTCACAGGATCTGTGGTATTGTTGTGTGTCCCATGCAGGCTGGTTAGAAGGTCACTGTGTGTGTGTGCTGGTGTGTGTCCAGTTGGTTTTGGGCAGGTGGTGTGATGCTGAGAGTCATCAGGCATTAAAAGCAGCCGCTGACGGCGACAAGCTCTCCCACTGATAGAGCAGCAGGTCAATATCTAATTACCCCACAGGAAGGGACACATATTCCTCTGTCTCTCCCTCTTTCTCTCTGGTAATCTCTCAGTCTTTGGATTTCTCTCTTAGTCTGTCAGCTTTCTCTCAGTCCCATCCTCTGCGTGCTCTTCTCTCTTTCCATCTCTTCCCTCTTTTGGTTCTTTTTATCCATCCATCTTCTTCTCTCACGTTCTCATTCTCTTTTAATAGGCATCACCTGGCTGTGTGTGTGAGTCTACGTCTTTTTGGTCTAAACCAGGCGTGTCGGTTCTGTTTTCATTTAGATAAAGAACAAAGCGTGAAAAATTAGATTTAAGATGTTTGGAAGCTCATTCACGCTCATTTTAGACTTTCATGTCACTGTGAACTGAAACAGACACATATTCAACCTAATCAGAGTGTCTTTGATGAACTACAAGAGTCTTTGTGATGCCACACTCACTTCATATGAATGACAGAACAGTGGGAAGTTCTGTATTCTTTCAGCAAATTAAATGAGGTTAAATTACCTCTTTGAGGTGACCACACAATCAAGAGCACAAGAGGGACGGTTATGTTTGGACTCACCATCTGCCAGACCAGACTTCAAACTGAAATCACTGTAAATGTAGGGTAAATTACTTGAAATGTTCTTTATGATCACACATTGGTTGAACCACAGCAGGTAGAGACGAAACTCTCAACTCTCTGAAGTTAATGAACTGATTATTCTCTGTGTGTTAGTATGGGCGATCGGATAGCTACCGCGTGGCCACCACGCAAGATAAAGATGATAAAGGAAAACCGAAGAAGAAGGGGGTGAAGGATCTTGATGATCTGAAAAAAGAAGTTCCCCTGGTAAGAATCACACTGACAAAGCAGCATGGTAGCAATCTTTTGTCTTTTTCTTTTGTTAATTTTCCTTTTTTCCTTCCATTTCAGACAGAACACAAGATGTCAGTTGAGGAAGTATGCCGGAAATTTCAGACAGACATTGTTCAGGTAAACTCACAAATGATTTAGTGTATGCTAAAACCAGGTTTCCATGTTCCAAATATATAAATCTGATGTGTGTAGGTGACTTGAAATATAATAGCACATAAAATACTTAGCTGAGTTTAAGTGTATGAAGAACACATGAGAACGACAGTTTTGCAGCACTTATTGACCACTAGGGAGCACCATACTCTGTATAATAGATTGGTTTACTTCTGCTGTAATGATGACAAAGCTGCTTGTGTTCAAACTTTTTAATGAACAGAAACTAGGAGTTTCAACAGGTGCCAGTAGATTAAGATAATGACTGTGATTCATTTCATGATTCAAGAAGTTTTCTATAACTGTATATTATTCAATTAAAACAACAGTTGTTGATGGAAAAAATTTAAATAAATACAATGTCAATGTATACATTTTTTAAGATCTTGTAATTAGCACTCATTTTAAAAAAGGTTTTTGTTTATTTATTCATTTATTTAATAAAAGTTTATAACTTTTTAATAAGTACAGAAGTAGATAATATTAGCTCAGAAAATGCTTACTTTAGTTTTACATTTTTTAATACATAACTTATCTTAGGAATGATTGATGTGCCGAACTGCTTATTATTGACCACTAGGGAGTACCATACAGGCGCGCTGGAAGCTGTTTCATGCGGGGGGGGCTGAGGGCTGGGTTGGAAAATATGTGACGTCATTATGTTGTGACTGACGACATGAAATTTCTCTACTAGTCTTCTCCCCTGGCGTGATTGTTATGTTTTATACACAAAAATTGTACTTTGATGTACTTGTACTTTGATGTTTAATAAAAATAAATAAATAAAAAAAAAAAAAAAATATCTCTGTACTGTTTAGGCTATGTGTTGTAGCCATTAAAGAAAAACATATTTGTTTAATATTTGTTTAAATATTATAGGCTAATGTAATTTTTTTATTTATTTAATCAATCTTTATTATGAAAGTGAGCATGCAGCATGAGAAAGATATGATACATCAGCGCAATAGCCTATGAGACATGGAGTATGTAAGAAATGATTTTGACCACTTATTGAGTTTGTTTTGTAGAAAGACTCTGTTTAAAAGATTTTCGTTTTGTATAAATTGTATCTTAATTTTGATCAATATTTTATCAACCCATTGCCTTATTTAATAAACAAGCAAATATATTAGCAGACAATGTAATAAGGTGCCGGCAATCACTTGTATTGCACGTGAACTGGAGGGCGCAGAAACTCAGCTTGTGCCTCACAGACAGTTTTGAGAAATATAGGCTATCTATTATAAAAAGCTTAAAAATGTCTACTTTTAAACGAAAATATTCAAAACGAAAATAAATAGGCTACTCTCTGAATATGAAATGTGCATTTCTCTCTGGCGTTCATGGCGAGTCCTTATCGTCTTTGCAGCGACACAGAAAACACCATTTTATTAATAAACAATTAAATGTCTCCTTGCTATTTTTGACAAATTCATAATCATTTCTTCAGCCGGTTCTTTGTGGCAAAATTATGCATGCGGTCGTGCGCTTGAGAGCAGCTAGTAAACGCCCATTATTCTGACGGAAGCCAATTATTCTGACGATGACGGAAGCATTCCTGAGGAGGCTAGGTTAGTCTTTTATCAACGAAATATTAAAATAATTAATCATTAGTTTATATCTTATACACTATATCTTAATGCCACATTAAACCACATTGTTATGTCTGTCTTTTATTTTTTTATTTTTATTTTTTTTCACGTTTTTTAAAGTACAATATTAGGTTAGTCCACAGCCCCCCACCAGGGTGGGCTGATGCAATTACTTATAAATAAACAAACAACAAAACACCCCAAATAACTCCAAGGCATTACCATACACTATATAATACATTAGTTTTTATATTATTATATATATTTTTTTATAAATAAACAAATAAGAACATATTTTAAATAATTTCAAGGCATTTTGTCGCCTCCTTGTATGTTTACTGAGGCCCCCTATATGAGAACCGCTGGTATAATAGACCCTTACTTGTACACAGCATACTTGATATGTTCACACAGTGAATATTTAAAATAAAACTTTGAATTTGCATTTGAAAGTAACTCTTGCTCATGATTAATTCAAATTAGATTTTGCATTTTAGCTACTTGTTTGAAACTGAGTGGCACGACATTGATTTAGTAAATTTAGACAATGATCTCTTTTTCTCTCTTCACAAAAGGTTTAACTAATGCAAAGGCTAGAGACTTTCTGGCAAGAGATGGGCCAAATGCTCTGACCCCACCTCCCACAACACCAGAGTGGGTTAAATTCTGCCGTCAGCTGTTCGGAGGTTTCTCCATCTTGCTGTGGACCGGAGCCATTCTCTGCTTCCTGGCCTACGCCATTCAGGCTGCTACCGAAGATGAGCCAGCTGGAGATAACGTGCGTATACATTCCCACACTAGCACCATTAACTACACACATCCCTTTCAGTGAATTGACATTGAATATGAATACATGCATACAATAACTGAATGTGTCTTCTTTGGTCTCCTCTCAGTTGTACCTGGGTATCGTGCTGTCTGCTGTGGTCATCATCACTGGCTGCTTCTCCTACTTTCAGGAGGCAAAGAGCTCCAAGATCATGGAGTCATTTAAAAACATGGTGCCCCAGGTACTGGCGACACTCCGTGCAAATTTAAAATACAAAAAAACACAAAGAAACAATGACTAGAAATAACAGCCTTTGGTTACACTTTATTTTAAGGTGTCCTTGTTACAGTGTAGTTATATATTTAGTTATATTAATTAATTACATGTACTTACTAAATGGTTAGGGTTAGGATTAGGGTTTGGCTTAGAGTTACTTGCATGTAATTATGCATAATAATTTGTTATTATAATAGTAAGTACATGTAACAAGGACTCTTTAAAATAAAGTGTTACACACTCTTTCTAACCACAGCAAGCGTTAGTAATCCGTGAAGGAGAGAAAATGCAGATCAATGCTGAGGAAGTGGTAGCAGGTGACCTGGTAGAGGTCAAAGGTGGAGACCGAATCCCAGCTGACCTTAGAATCATCTCTTCTCATGGCTGCAAGGTATGTGGTTTATTAACTTCAATCATTTGTAAAGAATCGTACCTGTGTTGCTACCTAGTGGACAACTGTGTGTCTCTACACAGGTGGATAACTCCTCCCTCACCGGCGAATCAGAACCTCAGACGAGATCACCTGACTGCACTCATGACAATCCTCTGGAAACCCGTAACATTGCTTTCTTCTCCACTAACTGTGTGGAAGGTGCGGGATTTGCTACAGTGAAGTGTTGAACCTGTCTACCTATGTAAATGTGATGTTTAAGAGTGTGACGTGTTTTTTGTTTCTCTATCAGGCACTGCTCGTGGTATTGTGGTCTGCACTGGTGATCGCACCGTGATGGGCCGCATTGCCACGCTGACCTCAGGACTGGAGACAGGGAAAACCCCCATCGCCAAGGAGATCGAGCACTTTATTCACATCATCACAGGCGTGGCTGTCTTTCTAGGAGTGGCTTTCTTCATTCTGTCAATCATTTTGGGATACTCCTGGTTGGAGGCTGTCATTTTCCTCATCGGAATCATCGTCGCTAATGTGCCTGAGGGTCTGCTGGCTACTGTCACTGTAAGCACATGCAGTAATCTAAGCATTTGAATACAGTTCAGTAAGGTTAGTACAGTGTTGTCCAAAATATTCAGCACGACCAGATAGTTTCCAGAGAAAATGACTCTGAAATGAACTTTTTAGTGAATTAAAAACATTCAGTACAACCAGGGTAGGCTGATTCCCAATTAAATGAATCTCATGAACCAGTTAATTTCAGTGCATCAGAAGTTTTGGAGCCTTTGTTTTTTTGTTTTTTTTTGTTTGTTTGTTTTTTAATTTTTTTTTTTTTTTTTTGGTGAAGCAGAAACATTTAGCATGCCCAGTGTAGTTTGATTCTTGGGCAAAAGACTAGGATTATTTTTAGTGCATCAAAACATACAGTAGGTTTATAACAAACATTTAACTGAATTCATTTAACATCACAAATAAACAAACAAATAAATAAAAAAAAATTCTTAAAAAAACATATCAAAAAAAAACTTTAATTAATTAATTTTTAATTAATAATCATTTTAAATGATCAATTCATAATCATATGGCAATGGACATTTCTGATTGACCATTCTTAAACTGAACAAACTGCTTCCTGTCACTTACATAAGATGAAAACCAAAGAAGTGCATTATCAGCTACTCCAAGACAAGCCATTCGTTCCACATAAAACTGAATGACTAATAGTATCGAAGGCAGTACTAATTCGCATTAAACAAATTTTAAATTCCTAAATGTAATTTAATCAATGTCTCTCTTATGTGTCTTTAATCTCAGGTGTGTCTCACTCTGACGGCGAAGCGTATGGCTAAGAAGAATTGCCTGGTTAAGAATCTCGAAGCCGTAGAGACACTAGGATCCACCTCAACTATCTGCTCAGATAAGACTGGAACTCTGACCCAGAATCGAATGACTGTCGCACACATGTGGTTCGACAATCAGATCCATGAAGCTGACACCACTGAAGATCAGTCTGGTTTGTTCTTTTCTTCTTATGCAGAGCCTTATGATGATCTGGTCTTGCCCACTTTATGACACCAGTTTTTCCCTCCAGAGTCTAAATTGGTCTCTTTCTGCAGGTGCATCATTTGATAAGAGCTCAGGGACGTGGGTGTCTCTGGCCCGTGTGGCGGCTCTGTGTAACAGGGCTGTGTTTCAGGCGGGACAAGACTCTCGGCCCATCCTAAAGAGGGATGTGGCAGGTGATGCTTCTGAGTCCGCCCTGCTCAAGTGTATTGAGCTGTCCTGTGGCTCAGTCAAGATGATGAGACAGAAAAACAAGAAAGTAGCCGAAATCCCATTCAACTCCACCAACAAATACCAGGTTTGTCATCAGTTACTGATTTTCAAAATCAAACAGAAAATATCAAAATGAGTTGCATCAGTGGGAAAGCTGAGGTTCAACAAACAAACAATAGCACATTGTGTAGTGCAGATATTGTTGTCGTTGTGGAAATAGTGGAACTAAATATTATTTGGTTTTGATAAAAGACTAAATGTAAATCTGAAATTGTTTTATTTGAGTCAGATGTGGATAATAAAGTGTGTGAAGCACCTCTGCAGCATGTCAAAAATAGAAGCGGCGTGTAATCACAAGCTTAGTTAAGCTCAGTCATCCCTCTTTCCATATTTCCCTAGCTGTCAGTTCATGAGACAGAAGACACCAATGATAACCGCTACCTGTTGGTTATGAAGGGGGCGCCAGAGCGCATCCTAGATCGTTGTTCCACCATAATGCTGCAGGGTAAAGAGCAGCCCATGGATGAGGAGATGAAGGAGGCCTTCCAGAATGCCTACCTAGAGCTTGGAGGACTTGGGGAGCGAGTGCTTGGTGGGTATATACAGTATTATTACACAGCACTCTAGAATACTCAAATCCTATTGGTTAGTCACGGCATTCTACGTGAAAATTTTTTGTATAATGATCGCTAAACTGTATAATTGACTGTTGTTCATTTTCTTCAGTTTAATAGCACTCTGTGGTTTCTTTCTTCACTGAAATCAGTTATTTTAAATGTTGAATTAATTATTTGATGTCCATTTATGGGAGTTTGAGCGGCTGTGTAATAAGCAGAAAAATGTATCATTGTTGCAAAATAAACCCCTTTATGATAAATGAATAGTTATAAAATATAGCCACCTTAAAATTGAATATATATAAAAATTCATTATATCAAAGTATATGCATCCAAAGTTTGCATTTTTGTTTTCCCAAATTGAATAAATTGCATTTTAAAATGTATTCAAATAGAAACAAGTTATTTTAAATAAATGCAGTCTTTGCGGGCATAAGAAATATCTTTCAAAACATTAAAAAACCCAGTTATATATTATACAAACATGTGTAAACTTGCCTTCTTTCCACAGGATTCTGCCATGTCTTGCTGCCCGAGGACCAGTACCCAAAAGGCTTTGCCTTTGATGCAGAAGATGTGAATTTCCAGACAGACAACCTTTGCTTTGTAGGACTGATGTCAATGATCGACCCGCCCCGTGCTGCCGTGCCTGACGCTGTGGGAAAGTGCCGTTCTGCTGGAATCAAGGTCATTATGGTGACCGGAGATCACCCCATCACTGCCAAGGCCATCGCCAAGGGTGTGGGCATCATCTCAGAGGGTAACGAGACTGTGGAAGACATTGCTGCCCGCCTCAACATCCCCGTCAGTCAGGTCAATCCTAGGTAATACAATGACCAGCACTGTAAATGCACATAACATCTCAACATGCATTTATGGTATGGTCAGAT
Organism: Cyprinus carpio; assembly: GCF_018340385.1. Classification (NCBI taxonomy): domain Eukaryota; kingdom Metazoa; phylum Chordata; class Actinopteri; order Cypriniformes; family Cyprinidae; genus Cyprinus; species Cyprinus carpio. Next base: position 3,470,181 of record NC_056587.1, read on the forward strand.
TAGTAAAATTTCATGTGCAAAAAAAGGTGTTATTGTCTGTCAATAATATAGTGATGAATGAAGCACAACTCACACAGAAATCACCTCCAAACCAAACAGCTTCTATTAGTCAACGCAGCCAACTTGAACCCATTGCGAAATTTGTATAGCGAAATATTCCGCCCTCATGCAAAACTGCTTTTGAAATATTGGATTTTGCCTGTAAATTTTGCCGGACAAAGTTATTTATATATTTAACAGCATTTATTGTTTGTTTCAGGGATGCCAAAGCTTGTGTGATTCATGGAACAGATCTGAAGGACTATTCTCAGGAGCAAATAGATGAAGTTCTGCAGAACCACACTGAGATTGTGTTTGCCAGGACGTCTCCTCAGCAAAAACTCATCATTGTTGAGGGTTGCCAGCGGCAGGTAAACACACATCCTGGCATTTGAGATTGTTTGTGGTCCTTTGTTATTTTAATAATGTACTGATTATAGTTTTCTATACATGTCCTGTTTGTTTTTCTGTCACTTAGGGAGCCATTGTGGCTGTAACAGGTGATGGTGTGAATGACTCTCCAGCCCTGAAGATGGCTGATATCGGTGTTGCTATGGGCATTGCTGGGTCTGATGTGTCTAAACAGGCTGCTGACATGATTCTGCTGGATGACAACTTTGCCTCCATTGTTACTGGAGTAGAAGAAGGTGAGTAAGACAAGAGAAGACTAGTGAATAGTGATGTTGTCAAACAAGATATGTAAACCCATTTGTCCCCATTCAGGCCGACTTATCTTTGATAATTTGAAGAAGTCTATTGCGTATACCCTGACCAGCAACATCCCTGAGATCACCCCCTTCCTGTTCTTCATTATCGTCAATATCCCTCTGCCCCTGGGCACCATCACCATCCTCTGCATCGACCTGGGAACTGACATGGTAAGCACTAAAATAAGGAAAGAACAATAGGAAAAATAATGACCTACTCTCACACTAGTATAGACACTAATTTACCCATTCACAGAAACTTAACTTTAACTCTACCTCCACAGGTACCTGCTATTTCCCTAGCTTATGAGGCTGCTGAGAGTGACATCATGAAGAGGCAGCCCAGGAACCCTCAGAGAGACAAACTTGTGAACGAGCGTCTCATCAGCATTGCTTATGGACAAATTGGTTAGTCATAAACAAATTATAAACACCACACCTCACTACTCCGCTTTGCATTGTGGTCACATCACCACCTCGGGTGTGCATTATTTTTCTAATAGTTCAATGGCCTGTCGTCAATTATTCCACTTATACTATGGTTACCACACCTCAAGACATTGATCAGATGATATTTTTCAAGGCATTCGTCCGCTTTTTGTACTTAAAACGCTATTGTGAGTAGGATTCATTTCTTCCACATCTCATCCAATGCCTCCATTGCTAATTCCAAAACGTCATTTTAGACCTAGTAAAGGAGGTTTGAGCCAGGGGCATCACTAGTGGGGTGAAAAGGGTGACAGAGTGTATAGGGCCCAGAGGTCTGGGGGGCCCGCGATCTGCTCCCACCCCTCAAACGTTATTTTGCATTCGCGACTCATTCCCCCAGGGGTCTACAGTGTGACCATTTCAGTTGCATTTGTGACTGAAATCTACTACGTGGTGCGAATATTAAATGTTTTTTAAAAAAATAAACATTTTGAAGCACCAGTGCGACTGACCCAATCAGCATATTTTGCATATATCCACAACATAAAACATTCACAAACGTCATATATCGCAGACATATCTATTGATTGCTGTGCGTTTCCCTGAAAATAACTGCACACCTTAGAACGTTCATCAGCCAATCAGATTCAAGCATTCAAAGGCCCACAGTATAAGCTACTAATATAAGGGCTTCCATGGTCATTAAAAAATGTGGAAATAATAGTTGTAAATTGTGAGTTCTAGGCCCGGATTATGGGGGGGGGGGGGGTGCATTTATTATTTTTTTCACATTAGTCAAGTCACTTTATTGTCACATCACCACAGCACATGTGCCTTGGTGAGTGAAATTCTTGGGATCGTGCACCAGAAATTGCAGAAACAGTTAACATATAACCATACAGACTTCAACAGGTGAAAATATGCAATATGCACATACATATAGTCAGTACACACAGTGTACTATTGGACATACTTACAGTTAGCACTACACATTTTACGCAATATGTACAATACATACAGTTAGCACTACACATTATACACTATACACAGAATGTACACAGTCTAGATTATGTAGACATATATACGCATGAAAAATATGCTAAGTGTACGTGGGCTGGATACAGAAATGTTATGGATGTGCATTGGATGGAATCCAGTGGTAGCAGGTAGATTATTGTGTTAAATAGTTCGGTGTTGAACTGTCAAAGTTAAAGTGCAGTGTGTGGCATACCATATTGTGGAGTATGCTGTAGGGTGTATTAGTTCAGACTGTTCATAAGTCGGATAGCCTGAGGGAAAAAAGCTATCCCTCAGTCGGCTAGTGCGGGATCGGATGCTGCGGAGACGTCTTCCTGAGGGCAGCAGAGAGAGCAGTCTATGGGACGGGTGGCTGGAGTAACTGATGATCCTCCGGGATGTCCTTATACACCGCCTGGTGTAGATGTCCTGGAGGGAGGGAAGCTCACCTCCAACAATGTGACTGGCAGTTCGCACGACCATTTGCAGAGCTTTGTGGTTGCCAGCAGTGCTGTTTCCAAACCAGGCAGTGATGCAGCCCATCAGGATGCTCTCTATAGTGCAGGTGGTAGAACGATCTGAGGATGCTGGGGCTCATTCCAAACTTCCTCAGCCGTCTCAGGAAGAAGAGGCGTTGACGTGCCTTCTTCAGCACTGCGTCAGTGTGTGAAGAACAGGTGAGATCCTCACTGATGTTAACACCGAGGAACTTGAAGCTGCTTACCCGCTCCACAGGTGTCTTGTCGATGGTGATGGGTGTGTGTTCTCTGCTCTGTCTCCTGAAATCCACCACCAGCTCCTTGGTCTTGTCGATGTTGAGTGAGAGGTGGTTGTCCTGACACCATTTAGTCAGGGTGCTCACCTCCTCTCTGTAGGCCGTCTCATCGTTGTCGGTGATCAGGCCTATCACCGTTGTGTCATCAGCGAATTTGATGATGACGTTGGAGCTGTGTGTGGCTGTACAGTCATGTGTGTACAGGGAGTACAGGAGCGGGCTGAGGACACAGCCCTGAGGAGCACCAGTGTTGATGGTCAGCGGGGATGAAGTGTTGTTGCCCATTCTGACCACCTGGCTTCTGCCTGTCAGGAAGTCCAGGATCCAGCTGCACAGAGATCTGTTTAGTCCCAGAGTCTGGAGCTTCGCAACAAGTGTGGCAGGCACTATGGTGTTAAATGCTGAGCTGTAGTCCACAAACAGCATTCTCACATAGGTGTTCTTATTTTCCAGGTGGGAGAGAGCAGTGTGTAGAGTGAAAGCAATAGCATCGTCTGTAGAACGGTTGCTACGATATGCAAATTGTAGCGGATCCAGTGAGGCAGGCAGCACAGAGCAGATGTAGTCTCTGACGAGTCTCTCAAAACACTTGCTAAAGATGGGTGTGAGAGCAACAGGCCTCCAGTCATTCAAGCATGTGATTTTATTTTTCTTTGGTATGGGCACAATGGTGGATTTTTTTGAAGTACGAGGGAACCACACAGAGAGAGAGGGAGAGGTTGAAAATGTCTGTAAAAAACACCGGCTAGCTGGAATGCGCATGCTCGGAGCACACGGCCTGGGGATGCCATCAGGACCCGCTGCCTTGCGGATATTCACCCGTCGGAAGGATCGGGTTACATCCGCGACAGAGACGGAGAGTGCACTCACCTCTTCTGCAGCAGCTGCGGGAGCGCTCTCTGTGTGGGCGGTGTGGTGAGCCTCGAAAAGAGCATAAAAGTTATTCAGCTCGTCCGGTAGAGAGGCGGCAATGTTCACAGTAGCTGGTTTGTTCCCTTTAAAGTCTGTGATTTTATTGATTCCCTGCCACATGCCTCTTGCATCGCTGGTGTTGAATTGTTCTTCAACTTTGTTTTTGTATTGTCTTTTTGCGGCTTTGATGGATTTCCTGAGATCGTAACTGGCTTGTTTGCGATCATCAGCGTTTCCGGATTTAAAAGCGGATGTCCGCGCTGACAAGGCTGTTCGAACATCGCTATTAATCCACGGTTTTTGGTTGGGGTAGATGTGGATTGTTTTTGTCGGCACTACATCTTCTACACACTTCCTGATGAAACACGTTACAGTTTCTGAGTACGCCTCTATGTCGTCATCAGACGCTGCCCGGAACATGTCCCAGTCCACGTGATCAAAACAGTCTTGTAGTATAGCGTCTGATTGGTCCGAACAGCACTGAATTGTCCTGAGGGCGGGTGCTTCCCGTTTCAGTTTCTGCCTATAAGCAGGCAGGAGCAGAATGGAAGAGTGATCCGATTTGCCGAAAGGTGGGCGTGGGAGAGATTTGTAGGCGTCCCGGAAAGGAGAGTAGCAGTGGTCCAGTACACGATCACCACGCGTGTTGATGGTGATGTGTTGAAAATATTTCGGAGCTATTGTTCTGAAGTTGGCTTTGTTAAAGTCCCCCATAACAATAAACGCTGCATCTGGGTACGCGGTTTCCTGCTCACTTATATTCCCATACAGTTCCTTGAGTGCCTGGTCTGTGTTGGCTTGAGGGGGAATGTAAACAGCGGTGATTATGACCGCTGTGAATTCCCTCGGTAGCCAGAATGGTCGACACAGAAGCATATGAAATTCCAGATCAGGGGAGCAGAAGGATTTTATAGAGTGTAGGTTCCTTTCATCACACCACGAGTTTGTTGATAAAGAAACAAACGCCCCCACCTCTGCTTTTCCCTGTGAGCTCTTTCGTTCTGTCCGAGCGGTGCACGGAGAACCCCGTAAGCTCGATGGCTGAGTCTGGAACCACTGCAGACATCCAGGTTTCTGTGAGGCAAATAATGCAGCAGTCCCTTGTTTCTCGTTGGTATGAGATACGTGCCCGCAGTTCGCAAAGTTTGTTGTCCAGTGACTGAACGTTAGCCAGCAAAATGGATGGGAGAGGAGGTCGGAGGGGACGACGTCTGAGTCTGACGAGGACGCCGGCTCTCTTTCCTCTTTTCCGGCAGCGTTTCCTCGGTCGCGCCCGCGCAGCCCAGACAAAGGGCTCTGATGCGGTGTCTGTAAACAAAGCGCCGGCGTTCAAGAACTCAAAGTCCGGTTTGCGTTCCGCGACGTAGGAACCAATGTTCAGAAGCGTGTGTCTATCGTAGACAGTTATACAAACAACATCCAACACGTAGAACAACAGAAAAACAAGTAAAACAGACGAAAAACTGCAAAGTTTACTCGGAGCTCGCAACACGGCCGCCATGCTCGGCGCCATCTTGGCAGTTATCATTACAGGAAAAGCTATAGAAGAATCTCTTTAAAAGAAAAGTTCAAGACAAAGACAAAGTTCAAGAGACAAAGTTCAAGAGAACATGAATTATTTGAAATATAAATATTTTGTAACATTTCAAAAGTCGAAAATAAAATGATTGAAAATGTAGCGTGAGAGCTATAGAGAGCAGACGGCTCCTTATGCTTTCGAATCCCACGCTATTTTGATGTCATACAATCATCAGATTGCATTGCTTTGACCGTTCTCTGTAGATCCTACCTTCTCACAGGCCACAATTAGACAATTATGTACAATGCCTGCATGTTATTGGTCAAACTACTTTTCGATCATTACCTTCAGCAAGTATGGAAACAGGAAAACAAAGCCAAAACCTGGATATTTAAGGCAGTATAGAAATCTTTGCCAGGATGTGTCAGAGAAAAAGGGGACGTATGTTCACCATTACTGTCACTTTTGATCAGTTTAATGCATCCATGTTGAATAAAAGTATTATTATTATTATTATTTAATCTTTGATCCCAAACGTTTGAACAATAGCATATATATCATTCAGATGTTGAAACATTAAACATAAAGCATTAAATATTTGAACACATCTTACTTATGTACAGATTTACTCATAGTACCACAAATAAAACTAGAGAACATGATGAACTTGTCTAAAAACAACAAAGAAACAGCGTTTAACTATTATATCATTTTGTAGATTGAATCAGTTCTTTTATAAACTGTCATAAAACTGTCATTTTTTTTTTTTAAGTAAAAATATGTTTGTGTGTGTAGGTATGATCCAGGCTTTGGGTGGTTTCTTCAGCTATTTTGTGATTTTGGCTGAGAATGGCTTCCTGCCTTCACTGCTCGTGGGTATCAGACTCAACTGGGATGACCGTTCAATGAATGACCTGGAGGACAGTTACGGACAGCAGTGGGTGAGTGTTTTAGCGAGTTGTGAAGGTGATTAGATGTCATGCATGTCTCTAAGGTTCAAAGAGGTTTTCCTGCATGTTGTAAGATGGTGTGTTCATGTTCCCCAGACATACGAGCAGAGGAAGATCGTCGAGTTCACATGTCACACAGCGTTCTTTGTTAGTATTGTGGTTGTACAATGGGCTGATGTCATCATCTGCAAGACCAGACGCAATTCAGTATTCCAGCAGGGCATGAAGTGAGTTCAGGAAGTGTGTGTACTGTACGTGTTTAAATCGACGAGAACATTTGATCTAACTGTTTTTGTCCTTTAACAGCAATAAGATTCTGATCTTTGGGCTGTTTGAAGAAACAGCTCTCGCTGCATTCCTCTCTTACTGCCCGGGCATGGATGTGGCCCTCAGGATGTACCCGCTCAAGTGAGCTCAACACACACACACACATGTGTACTAATGCATACATGAAAATGGATTTTCCAGTTACAAGCACACATCCAGTTCCAACTTGAATATGGGGTGTAAAAATGCATAAATGCATTGATACGAAAATGAACATTCAGAGAATCGAACAGTAGCAAAAGAATCTGAAATTGATTCATATTTCATGATTTATTTTATTAGTAAATAGGCTATTTAATTATGAGGTCAGTAATAAATACACACATTTGAAGTGTACATACAGTATATCACATGATACAAATGTTAACTTTTCATAATCTATTATATGACGTTTATGGTACTCAAAGTATTCTGCGATTTGTCTCTCTCATCTCCAGGCCAAGCTGGTGGTTCTGTGCTTTCCCATACAGTTTCTTAATCTTTGTTTACGATGAGGTCCGAAAGCTTCTCCTGCGCAGGAACCCCGGTGGTACGTGTTCCTTCATACTGTCCCAAAGACACATGCACAAAATTACACACTTCTTATGAGTATATCTTGCATAAAGCCCGTGAATTGGATCATTAAATGTCTTTGTTTGCATCAGGGATACAATAAAACACTGTTCAATTAAGGATGAAATGAAAACTCACCAGAAGTGCAGCATTTCTCAAAGTGATTACTGCTTTTTTCTGTCTTTTTTTGTAGGATGGGTGGAAAGGGAGACGTATTATTGATCAAGAAATCTTCTTTACTCACATTCCTACATCTTCCATTTTGTTCTACTACTACTCTTCCCAACCAAGACATACAACCATCCTCTCCCGCCCTCCTTTTAAAGAGACAGCAGCTTTCAGCCAATAGCAAGTCTCTCCCCAAAGAGGAAACCACAAAGCACCTTCCACACTCTCAAACGTCCACCTCATGCCCCCCATTTCCTATAATAATCTTTGCATGTATTTTCACATGGCTGTGTACATAAAGTCTACTATATATCTAAAGCGGGCAGCTGCATAATCATTATGTAGATAAGAAAGAAGATTTTGACTCAAAAAAGGGAGTATGTACGCTCGCCTATTAATAAAAAAGGCCGTCCCTTCACCTGTCCTTTACATCCATGCCTTTTCCCTTACCCTATCCTCCATTCACACACATCACACAAAACCTGTTGTTGGATCCCAATGCACACACCAAACTGTTTAATATAGGAACTTTGACTTATTTCACTCATGTTTTGTTAATAAGTGTGCTTGTTGAGTGATTTGTGTTCTTTGATCACCAATGGAGGTGGTTTTGGTGGCTTTGTTTATTTTTTTTTTATTTTCTACTTAAGTTTGATTGACATTGGAATCCTCTGTCACTCTCTCTGACGTTCTTTCTCTGTCTTTGTGTGCTTGTTTGACCGCTATAATAACCCCAAATGTTTCAATACACTCTCAGTCGCTGTGTTTTAGGGAAAATGTAAACAATACCACATCTGATTAAACGAATAAAGACATATCTTGGCAGATAGAAACACTGAAAAATAGTATAAAATGATTCTCTTGTATGTTTGAACTCATGTGACTGAGACAGAAGAAGTCAGTTTCCTGACAGATTTTGCACAGAAAACTAGTACGTTGTTGAACAGCATCTCTGGAATAAAATCAACTGCCGTTGAATCAACACACCAGGTTTTGTTCCATTTCTGGACCAACCGATTGAACCTGGTGTGTGCAGGTTCCACCACTGGTTTATTAGGAGATGCGATCTGTATGAAGCAGTGTAAGGTCTTGTTGTCTGTGTGTGTGTGTGTGTGTGTGTGTGTGTGTGTGTGAGTGAGTGTGAGTGTGAGTGGAGGGACAGTGAGCTGTTGCAGTCAGCCACTGGCTGTTCATCTGACAGATGTGTGAATATTGAGACTAAAGACAGAAGGACAAAACTTCTGGTAGAAACATGAATCTAATAAAACATCAAGTACATTTAATACTACCAAGTGATGTCTGACTCTTCATTTCCCCTTTTCATCGCTTACCGGATCACAGTTAAATCACTGTTAAGTGTTGTTAATGTAATGTAATATAATAATGTAAATGAAACATTTTCTGTAATTTAAATAAAGCTGAGATCAAATATATATGAAAAACTACTAAAAGTACTGAAATAAGTTAAAGTACTAAAAAAAAAAAAAAAAAAAAAAAAAAAGAAATAAAAATGAATTAAAGGGATACTCCATCCCAAAATGATTTTTTTTTTCATTAATCATGTTGTACATGTACCATGACGTTCCAAACCCATAAAAGCTCTGTTCGTCTTTGGAACACAAACTAAAATATTCCTTACAAAAAAAGACACAGCTAGAAATGTCCCATAGACTGCCAAATAAGTAACACTGTCAAGGTCCAGGAAAGTATGAAAAGCATCGTCAGAATAGTCCATCTGCCATCAGTGATTCAACCTTAACGTTATGAAGCGACAAGAATACTTTTCATACACAAAGAAAACAAAAATAACGACTTTATTCAACAAATCCTCTCCTCTGTCTCTCCAAATCAGCGTAGTGCCATTTTTGGCAAATCTGAGCTGTACGCAGGCGGCGTACGCTCTTTTGTGTCAGCTGCGCTGCGCTGATGCACTGTTGTCTTTCAAACCAAAGCATAAATACACATAAAAAACATATCCTTGTGGCGCGGCTGATACAGAAGTGCGTACGCCATCTGCGTACTGCTCATTTGCCAAAATGCCGCTATGCTGATTAAATCAGCATCTCCTGGACTACCAATTCTCTAGCCACAGACGAGTAATTCTGCACCAAAAAAAAAAAAAAAAAACGGTCAACATCATAAAAATTGGGGAAATGTTTGAAGGTTGCTAAACCTATTTATTTTGCCATCCTTGCCATCCCGAGACCTTAAGATCGTTTTAATAGCTCACAAAATAAGTATCAGGTCAATAGTTTGTCTTTTCCTAGTTTTATGAGAATTGATAGCAAATAAAAATTTAAGGTATAAAGCATCTCATATATTGCATTCCTGTTTATTTTACTGTCTTTTTATATACTAAATTCTATTTTTCTATAAGTCACCCAGTTGTCCTTTGTGACACAACTTAAAAAGCTTGAATAATCCCTGCTTACTCTATACTGATTAAATCAGAGGAAAATTCTAAATTATATAAAATAATTTTATACAAAATAAAGGTTACATTAAAATTTAGTTAAAAAATGTATTTATTAAATTCTTTACTTTACACATACATCACTGGGGTCCCTGGCATCCCAAACATGAAAATTATCCCTTTAAACAATAACCACAATTACATCTACTTCTCTTAACAATGGCAAACAACAACAAAAAAAGGTTTTTAGGCCACAGCAGAGAGTGACTGTAATATGCTGACTACAGCATTCATCATACATTAATGTCACTGCAAAACACTGACTTGCAAAACTGAGCTGCCAAACACACACACACACACCCCTAATGTCCCTTGGGAAAATGCTATGGGCTCACTGCAGTGCTCCTCTTTCTCCCTCCCTTCGTACTGCACTGCTGTAATGGAATATCGATCGGCTGCTCTTGCCGCAGTGCTTTAAAAGGAGAGGTAGAGCCCACTCAAGGTCATCACTATGGTAACTTACAAATGAGATGGACTGTCACTCGTCTGATGTCATGAGAGGTCACATACATCAAATTTGTGTGATGAGACAAAAAAAAAAGAGAAGATGAAAAAGATAGGCTATAAGTCTAGATATTTTTCTATGAGCAGTCACTGAATAAAAATTAGACTTAAAGGTATTGTACAGAATTAGCATTTTATTGCACTTCCCATTCATTGACACAACAGAAGCAAGTTGTAAATAAAAGAAAATAAACAAACATTTCCATTAAATGAGAGAACATATACATACACACATATATATATATACACATATATATATACACATATATACATATACATATATATATATATATATATATATATATATATATATATAAAACTGTGTAAAAGTTGATGAGATCAGATTTCTGTGTGGAGCACTGGCTGTTGTAAAACACAAGACTGTAAGCCTGTTCCAGTAAACTGATATTTCCTTCCGACACACTACAGCAAATGATAGAAATAACTGGCTTAAAATCTTTTATTTTTATTTTTTTTGTTGGCGAAAATACTAATGGCCTAAGACTTTTGCACAGTAGTGTATAAAAAAAACCTTCCACTGGGAATATAGGCATCAGAAACTGGTTGCACTGAATAGCAGTAATACAGTTTTTCTTTGCTGACACATACTGTTATTGAATCATGCATGCGTTAGCTGTCCTAACAAGACTGATATAACAACATATGAGCTAAATAGAGCTTAAGACAAATGATTTTGTAATGACTGGTACCCTATAAATCACACAAACTGTCAAGACGGTACGTTCTTGTCTGAATTTTTTTCCTCGCTATTTTGGATGAGCCAGCATAACATTTTTATCAAAAGCCATTACACATATTTGTCCTTTAGTGTGAGAGGATCCTTTAAAAGCATAGTTAACCCCAAAATCCTTTGATTTACTTGCCCTCACATAATTCCAAGCTTGTATGACATTCTCTCTTCTTCTGTGAACCATAAAAGAAGAAATTCAGAAAAATGTCTCAAGTGTTTTTTTTTGTCCATACATTCTAAGTCAATGGGTTCCAGTGTTGTTTCGAACCCCTTTTTCCATTCATTGTGGACTAAAAAGTCTAAGCATTCTTCAAAATCAATTAATTTGAGTTTCACAGAGCAACAAAGAAGTCATAAAAGTTGTGAATTTTCAGTTTTGTTTTGTTTTTTCTCAAATAAACTGGATTTTTTGCTTTGGGTCACAATCAATTTAGTTTGTGCTTTGAGGATGCTGTAGAAATAACTAATGTAACAAATTAATATAAAATCCAATAGGTACCATTAAAGGCATTTGAGGTCTTTCAGTGTGCTTGATCTGTTTAGGGTGATGTCAGTTTAACAGTCTGTATTTCTTTGCTGACCAATCTGTGAGTAAACTGATATTGCCAAATTAGTGCAAACAATATGCGGCAATATAAATGATTAGGCAAGACAACTTCAGTTAACATGAGCCAAAAGGAGAAAGGTGAAAGGTTTAAACAGTTTCCATGAGCAGCTCATCCATGTCAGAAGACTCCAGCTCATGAAATGCAGCATGGGACCCGATAACAGCTAGTGTAGCACCTAAATAAAATAAGAAAAAACAAGAGTTTCAGAAGAGCTGTTTGGGGAAAAAAAAAACACAGAAGTACAATGAGATAAAGGTAAAAATCTCACCTAGCACCCAAAACACAGCAGCTCCTGCACCTGCGAGCCAGAACACAGGGAAGGAAACCCCTCCTGCTAAACCTAACTGGTGTCCCTGAGTCAACTCACGCCCTAAAAGAGAAACAGAAGAGTGTGTTACTCATACAGCCTCATATATAACCACTAAAACAACATCTCACCCCCTTACCGAAAACAACCAGCTTCTTTTCCAGTGTTTTCAAGTGAATTATATAGAAGGCACCAGCAAACACTCCCAAAGCAATCAAGAGCATCGGGGAACTGATGCTGGAGGAGAAAAGGAGAGAGAAAATGCTATTAACTGGCATTTTATTAGAACCTCCTGTGAATGTTTATTCTGTTAAACCCCTTCCAGACGGTTGCGTGAATGTGGACCTTCAGAGAAACTTAAACACACACACCCATGTTGTGTACATAAGAACAGAGGCTCGTTGAGCGTTTTTATTTCTACTACAGTGAGCCTTTTATGTCATTTGAAGAGGTTAAATAATAATAGCATCATATAGTTGAATGCTAACTCATTTGCATTCAAAATGCTAGATGATTATTAGTAAGCAGTTCCTTACATGCAGTAGAGAATGAGTCCCAGGAAGATGAAGATGTAGTTGCTGTGAAAGGTGTCCAGGTTCCTCACCACACGCTGGCACACCTCTCCAAAATTCCGAGGTTTGGAGAACTTACGCTGGTCCACAAAGCTGGCCCATGGACGGATGGACTTCCGCCTGCGGTCCACCCAATCCTTAATCACGTTACCAGACAGACCTTTGGGCAGCCACAGCCTGATGTCCAAGACAGACAGGAAAATAGAATTAGCAGAGTAATAATGTTTATACATAAAAATATAATAATTTTAAAACATTGTTGCACCATTATAACACAATTAAGAGTAATAACAACACATAAAACATCACATCTGGCATTATTTTTTACTTAGTGCAATTGAAAATAATGACAAACAATAGTATTAAAAGGAAATGAAAGACTGTAGATGTATACATCTCACCTCCCCACTACTCCTGCTCCAGGAAGCTGCTCTGCCTCACTGCTGAAGGGGTCACTCGCTTTTCCATCCATCTCTACGTGTCACTTACTCACTTTTTATGGAACATTGAAGAAATTAAATAAACATTATTTTTTAAAGCTTTCATTATTCCAGCTACTTCGTTTTGATCACTTTCCGTCAACTGTGCAGCAAGTTATAAATGTCTTAAATTACATTATATGCGTAAATAGAAAATCGACGTCACTCATGGGTCGGTACAGAAACTGCATTCACAAAGAGAAAGAATCCGGAAGAACGAGTTTGTTAAGCTGCAGCATTACGTCAGATGTGTCTAAAACATATTTAGTTATGAAATATATGACCATCTAACAACATAATCGTTTTGACGGGTTGGTATAAAAACACTCCACGCAGTTTGTTTATCAAATCTGTCACGGAAACTGATCTCTCTTTCTTAGATAATGTTGATTCCCCCACAGCTATGAAAATCTGATAAAAGTGAGCTTTGAGAAGCGACTGTAAAGTTACATATTACGGCTAAAACGGCGCATTGAGAGGCATATAAACCCTAAAACAAAAATGTTACTCACAGTACTTTCTGTAGATGTACTCCGTGTGATGATGTGCGGCGGATATGATGTGGTCACCCAGCAGGAGCATAGACAGTAAAAGAAATGGACACAGCGACCCCATTGGAACTCAATTGAGACAAGTGAAGCCCGTTTTTAGCGATTTTTAGAACTTCCGTTTCTGACGCGCAGACTCAAACTAAGCTTGATGACGTCAGCAACCTGTCTGACAGATGTAAACCTTCTAGTAGCTGTGCGTGCAAACTGCCATCGTTAATCTTGCAGAGACGGCGAGTTTGAGCGGGGCGTTCTTTGACGTGAGTGAGCAGGAATAAGTATTCTGATTAATTATTTTGTATAGTATTTTAAAATGTAACGCCAGTACGCCATATCTCTTGACGTCTCCCCGGTTGCCTGCGAGCTTCTCCTCCTGTCTGTACGGTAATTTCTCTACTGTGCGACAGAGAGTCGAGTGGTTATGACGCAATCGTTAGCCTATTTTAACAAAAAAAAAAAGTTTTCTACGGGGCCATAATGTAACATAGAAGGTAATGGAGCCCTTTATACATTGTCGTGTATCTTTAGAAATAAATAATGGACAAATGGAGTCTTTAAACGCCTCAGATGTAAAGTTATTCGCTGTCAAACTGACGCAAAAAATGAATGGGAGTCAATGGGATGCTAACGCAAGTGAAGTTCTGCTACAAGATGGCGGCACGCGGCCGACTTCAACTTCCGGTCGACTTCCTTGCCCCCTGAGCAGGAGCGGTGACGATCTTCTTCTGCAGCAGTTAATCATGAGCCGAAGTGACGACCGCCTCCTGCAGGACAGGCGCAGCGATATTGGGAAGGCTTATACCTATGGGCCTTAGAATTTTTATTTATTTATTTATTTATTTATTTATTTATTTATAAGTTAATTAAGGTCTGTGGATAGAAGAATAACTAAAATTCAACATCACAAAACACTACAACACATCATACTAATAACTAAAAAAATGCACTACAGTTACCACAAGAATGCCTGACAAATTGGACAGTGGTAGTTCTCATAAAATAATTTAGTAATAAGTAAGTAAGTGTATACGCTGCTGTTCAAAAATTTGAGATCAGTAAGATTTTTTTATGTGTTTTAAAGAAGTCTCTTCTGCTCCTCATGGCTGTATTTATTTGAGCAAAAATACAGGATATTAATAATAATGTTGATAATAATATTGTAAAATATTATTACAATTTTAAAATAACTCCAGTCTTCAGTGTCACATGATATGCTGATTTATTATCAATGTTGGAAATAGCTGTGGTGCTTAATATTCTTTTGGAACCTGTGATACATTTTTCAGGATTTTTTGACGAATACAGTTTAAAAGCATTTATTTAAAATAGATTTTTTTTCTAACAATAGAGAGAGAGAGAGAGAGAGAGAGAGAGAGAGAGAGAGAGAGAGAGAGAGAGAGAGAGAGAGAGAGAGAGAGAGAGCGAGTTGTGTTTCTGAGTTCCCTTCCCAATATGGCGACATTAGGCGGACGACAGCACATACACGTGACATGTGACTGGTTTGTCGACAAGAAGCCTCGATCTACAAATCATATGCGAGTGAATTTGCTCCAAATACACATATAACGATCTGCGAATGTGTGGAGATCACAGATCAGTCCACAGAACTGGCTAACGCTCGAGTGTTGTTTGTGTGGGTGGTGTTTGAAAGGGTTAGAAGAAGAGTGTAAACACAATCCAGAGAAACAGTTTGGTACAGGTAAGATCCTTGCTGAACCCGAACCTCAGTTACTGACGTGAAATATACACGTTTTTATTTATAACGTTACCTCAAAATATCAAAACAAATCGAATCGAGCCTTGTTGTTTTAAATGATTCGTTCTCCGGGCGCTAATATACAAAGAAGGTGATAGCAAGTGGACTATTGTGCTGTGTGTCGTCTGTAACACGGTTCTTTCCTGTCTTATCCTTTTTTAGTTTTTTTTACATCGAGTGGTTTTGGTGCAGTGTGATGTCAGGGCAGCTCAGAGAAAAATCTAGATTAGTATTAGAGGCGGAAGTCCGCTGCAGGAATGTCCGCTGACGCAGCAGACACGAACATTTTGACCGTAGTCATCCCTCAACCATATAGTTCGTTCATATAATTGAACGGTGTTTTACAGTTAAACAGTATTTTTTCAGTTCCCTCAGTTCAAACGTGACGTTATATAAAGAGAGCACGTGACCCTGCGCGACCCCGAGAGGAGCGTTTGACAGTTGGAAGAGCGAACGGACCGAGGGCGGGTCGCCACAGAAACGCTTTTCAAACCAAAATAACTGCGCTGTTTTCACTACGACCATGTAAATATCTTTCTATGTTGTTTTTGTACCAATTGTAGACACAAAAACTGTATTTGAAGGTTTTCTAGAACTATATTTTAACCTACAGTCGATCCTGATAGTTAGCTCGTTGGCTAACATGTAGGCAGCAGACCGTACCGCTCTGCTTTGTGTAACGTTACTTTGTATTTTAACAGCCATGTTGGTGTGTGTGTATATTTGCCAGTAACATAACAAACATTTGATGTGTATTCATGTTTTTCTTTACCAGACGCATTTGGACATTTGAAGAGACCATGGCTTTAGCGAAATGCACGAGATATTCCTTGTACTGGGAGGAGACTGAGTGCCTCAGCTACTATGAGATGCTGTCCCTCCATGAGATCTTTGAAATCGTGGGCTCCCAGCTCACAGAGACCGATGTCGAGGTTTTGTCTTTTCTCCTCGATGAAGCTTACCCTGGAAAACATCCCCTCGATCCAGAGGGATGGGCTGATGAGTTCCCTCCAGGGCCTGATGGGTCTTCACCAGGTAACGTTAATCCTCCATGTCCTCGGCTTCTGAAAACATGGCGAAGAATACAGCCTCAGAATGAGCCTTGCCCCATCGCCGGTCGCCACAGACCCAAGAGTGGCGTTGAACTGCTGTTGGAGATGGAGAGGCGAGGATACTTGAGCGAAGGAAACCTCAAACCTTTATTGCAGTTGCTGCGAATTCTGACACGACATGATGTCCTGCCTTTTGTCTCACAAAAGAAGAGAAGAACGGGTGAGCATCAGCTGTAAAATAACATTAGACAGTAAAGGAAAGACATTATGCTTTTCCGAAAAATATTCCTCTGTGTTTTTCAATCAGTAATGTTTATGGTCAGATACTGATGTGTCAGCTGTTCTTGTTAGTGTCTCCAGAGCGAGAGAAGATAGAATACCAAGCGGTGGATACCAGAGGGGACACACAGTTCAGTTCAAACACAGATATACCATCCTTGGAAAACACACAAGACCACCAGTGGAGAGCAGGTGAGAAGAGATTTCCGATGAAAGCTCAGCACATGAATTTATTAGATGTTTTTTTCTTTTATGCTTTTGTTTGTTAAAAAGTTTTGTCTATATTTTTCCACACTTTTTGGAAATAGAATATAAAATTCACCTTATTTTGCAATGTGTAAGTGAGCTGTTTTCTGTGAATGTACAGAACTTCTGATTCATTGGCCGCCGTAAATAGTATTATTATTGCACTACAGTAAAGGATATTTAATCATTTTTGTTGATGCACCAATGTAACAATGCATTAGTGCTGTATAATTTCAATAAAAAATTTAAATATATGAAAAATATAATGTGGAGACACTTATCTTAGTGATGAAACAAATTGTTGAATCGAGATTTGAATAAATTCACTGACGCTTACAGTTTCAACTGATTAACAGAAATAAATTGAATTTACCATGCTGTTGTAGTCTTGATGAAACTAGTCGCAAGGGTAGCCAGTTGACACCATTTGTAGGACATTAAGCATAAAGCGTATTAAAATAATTCACCTTATTGCTTAATTTTAAATATGTTTGTAATATCAACATTAATGTTTAATGTAATATTTGCTCAGCCCTAGTTGTTGTGTATTAATTTATGTTTGCTATGTTAGGGACTGGCTCTTCCATGACAACAACCACCCCTGTACGACGGAAGCGAGGTAGAGGTTACCACTGGAAAAGAAAATCTAGGGGCAAGCCCGAAATCCAGCCTCAACCAACACCCAACAAAGTGACCTGCGGTAAGGTCACTTTCTGTTGTCGTTGTTACATTTCTTCTGTTGTTTAGTTTCTCTTACTAACATTTTTTTAATCATATGAATCTCTTTGACTTTCCATTTCTCTCTCCTTTTGTTTGATTTGATCTATAAAACGCTTCCCAGCTGAGTGTACCTTAGTGCTCCATTTCTTGACAGTTTATAAGTAACCAATCACCCATTCATTAGTCCCTGAACCTCTAATGCTGTCAGAATGAAAGTGAAACTGTCACAAAAGAGGTCCATGTTAAAGGTGCAGTAGGAGATCTTGGAAAATGCTAACTTTAGCCTGATAGCACTGAAAGCGAACGTCCCACCCTCCCTGCAATCTCCGTCCAAAGCTACGCCCCCTGAACGCATATGTGCTCACAGACCAGAATACCAGAGACAACATAACTACAACAGGCTACATCCCCCGCTCTGCACATTTCATATGTATCTCTTATCAGGTGCGACGTTTGTTCTATTCGACTGTAAGTGCCCTGCAAAGTGGACATCACCAGATATTCCGCCATGATTTCAGTTCAAAATGAGCGTATATGTTCCATACAAAGAGCATTAAAGAGTGCGAGACGTAAATTTAAATAGTATTTATTTACGGAGGTATATTATGTCACACTTCTCTAGTAAGTTTCATCTGTGTGTGAAGACGCTGTGCAGCGAAAATCTGTTATTGAATGTCCCGAAGTGAAGTAAACTTCATCAGATTTCCCCTACCCAGGGAGTAGGGAGCAAAGAACACTGTGTAGGGTGCATGTCAATTGGAACACAGTTCATGCACGTAGCTCTCTTCTAACGAGTTGGTTATCTGAATCAGGTATGTTAACTAAGCGAGACATGCAAAATATTCCAAGCGTGAGGACTGGAATTGGGAACCGCTGGGCTACATCATGTGTCATTCACCAGTGAGAAAACTTTATAGTACATTTAGTAAAAGTTCTACAATACCAGGAAGGAAGATCAGGTTGTTGATGTTTGCCTGCCTTTCTCAGTCTGTCTGCACAGCATGTGTGAATGCGCTGATGACGTATCCTGTCTGCGCCAACCTTCCACAGAATATATAAATACAGATAAATACATTTAGACCACTTAACTTAATGATTGCTATCGGGATGTGAAGAGACTTTCAACCAGCATAACAAAAAATGTTTCTAAAGACAATCACCTATTGCACCTTTAAATGTATGTCATCGTTCATCCCTTTGTGAATTCCCTGCACTTTGCACTATTATCACTTTGAGTTTCATTCTGACTGGACTCAAAGGCTGCTCACACCAAAGCCTCTTTATGCTTTTGCTAGATGGGAGCTGTCCTGCCATCAGGGCATTGCTAAAATCTCTTCAGAACAGAGCACATGAGACACACTGAGTGGCAATAATGGCACAGTAGGTAAGGAAATACCACGATGAAACTGTTTTCTCAAAATTTGCAAAAAAATATTTGTCAAGAAAGAAGGGATTGTGTGAGACATTTGTTTTCTGGAAGGACTGTTTTTTTTTTCTGGGACATTCAGATCTCAAAATACCAGGGGCTGCAATTTATCAATTTATCAATTTGCGGTATAGCATTAAAAACCGTCCAGGTTTTCCTGTATAATACTCTTAAGGGAGCTGAATGTCTCATAATAAGGTTAAATACAGATACTTGTGTCCATTGTGATTTTGCAGTAATTCATTAGGGTTTTATCACTATAATAGTTTGTTTTTTCCCTATGTATCAGTGCAGATACATCTCGTATAATTATTTAAACTGCATGGCCCATTTTATCTTTGGGTTCACAATGTGCCTAAAAATATGATTTATATTTATAGATATATCAGATATAGATTTTCACCTTTCAATGTGTTCTTGTAATGTGTGGATTCTTTCAAAATATCTGTCTGATGCATGAGCCACACACTAAACCTCACAATTGGATGAAATGAATGAAAACCAGGGAAATCAATGTGATAAGGTGGATGGAATTCAGAAGATAATTTAATCTATTATTTTAACTGTTCTAAACTATTCTTTTAGGATAAACATATAAAAACAGAGTTGTTGTTACACTCAAATATCAGCATCCAGACTTTTTCACGTATCCACACAGGATGGGAGGGTGCCATTTAGTTTTTTCCAAACGTGTGTGATTCAGACTCTTTACACACTCTTTGTTAACCTCAGATGCTTGGCATTAGTCAGTTTTACTCTATTGTTACAAATGCTTATTGACCTGCCTGTACAAATACTGCATGGCTCTGGTAATGTTCCTCATGTGCACCGTAGGGACTCTTAAACCCTCAAATGAAGCTGCTTATTTCTTTGCATATTCATGTCACCTGCTTAAAGCATTTAGCTTTTGTTAAAGGCAATAATGAAATCTAAAGGTTTTTTTATTTTTTTATAACATAGTCTTACTTATGTACTTACTGCAGTGCACACATAGTACTCTTATCAATCTAAAGTAATATGGTTATTTGGTGGAGCCCAATAGTGCTTAATGGGTAACATATTCCTTTCTCATCTAAAACAATATTGTATAGCTAAGATGTGTACCTCTTTGTAGTTGTGATCATCATTTACGTTTCAGTTGTGCTTTAGACTTGCTTTCCCTGCTTCCTTCATGGTTCGATTTTTAGAGAGAAAAGTACACTCACATTCTTTGTTTTTATCTCTCACATTTTTCATCAGCTTCAGTATCCCTGTTTCTCTTCCTTTTCATTTTCCTTTGGAAAAGCAGTTTTCAGTGTGATTAACTCCCGTGGTGTGTCTGAATGAATTTTCTGTGAAGATATTATTGAATATTGAGCCACTGAGACTGTGCTGCATCAGCTTGTATGTCCTGGTGTCTCATGTCTTCACTTTTTATTTAAAGCATTGATCCTCTCTCTTCTGTAACTGAGCTTTGATGCAGCCAAAGCTAATCTGCTTTCTGCACTGACCTTTTGTTTAGTGAGATGAGAATCCTTTGTGCCCTGTCTTACTTCACCTGTCCCTTTAGGTTACACTGCACTGTGAGCTTTTATGACCTATAAAACATTCATAAATCAAGCCTCAATCTTGTATGGTAAATTTGAATGCTTTCTACTGACTGCAAGATCCACCCTGGAGATGTTTGTTATTCAGATTCTGTCATACATTCCAACATTACAGTCCTGCTGTGCCATGATTGACCTGTGAATTTTTACCTTTGTTTTACACCTGAACTAGCTGAACATGCTGTTTGCTGTGTTGACTCCGCATTTGATCTTGGCAGGTTGACTCAAGATTGAGTAGAAAAAGCAGGAGAATGGATAGAGTGAAAGAGACAGAGCTCACAACAAAAACAAGTGTGTGCTGTCCGCTCTGTCGGATCAC
This sequence comes from Cyprinus carpio, assembly GCF_018340385.1. Classification (NCBI taxonomy): domain Eukaryota; kingdom Metazoa; phylum Chordata; class Actinopteri; order Cypriniformes; family Cyprinidae; genus Cyprinus; species Cyprinus carpio. The sequence continues at coordinate 3,491,202 of NC_056587.1, forward strand.
ACACAGTCAAGACATGTGTGTGCTTTAACTCACGCGCCTGGTCCATGTCCTAAGGTAAAGAACCCCCTTCCTAACTCGCATAGGAGGAGGGGCGAATCTAATACTCTGTTCAAATGTCAGTTTTCAGTTGTTGCTGTCTACGTCCCCAATTACATGTGCTAATCTATTAACTTAATTTGGGAAAAAATAGGAACACAATCCTCTTTGGAGGGGTTGTTGGCCTCAGTGTTTCACAGAACTGACTCAAAGAATTCATGAAAAAGTCCTCGGATATTCCTGGGAGTCCATTGGGTGTGTCCTGTTAATTTGCCTGTAATGCAACATTACTGTACATGAATCTATTTTCAGCGCAATCTATGTTCAAAAACAAACCATTCTACAGTCGTTGACCAAACTTAGCCCCAAAGCTCAGTTTTGCAATGATTTGTCCTTGAAAAATCATCCTCTGTGAACCTTTGCTGGAGCAGTTCTGAGGAAAATGACCCAACAGTTCTTGTTTAGACCCATCCCAGTGTTTTGTATTTGTGTTTAAGTTTTCAACACTGGAACTTTTAGTTTAAATTTAACAGATACCTTAATTTATTAAATTAAATTCTGCCAGTGTTTTGATTTTTGTACAACTGAAGTAGACACTGGTTGTAAAGTTAGTAAAATAGTAGTCTGATAAGCTCGTTCTTGACCAGTCTCCGTAGTAATGAATTTGAAAATGTTGCTTTTACACACAGACAAGAGATTATGCATATGAACTTTGCCTGCTTGACCAAAAAATAAGACATGGCAAAACTGTTGCAACAACATTCATCCAAAACTGCTTGTTTCTCTCTCTCTCTCTTCCTCTCCTTTCTCTATGTCCACAGTTGAAAAACATACTGACTCAAGTGTCAGGAACAAAAACAAGTTGGCCATCCTCACATACTAAGAGAAGGAGAGAATGAAAGAAAAAAAAAACAATCAAAAGAAAAGCTTGACCCTGACCTATGTGTGCAGTCGGTCAGCTTTTTGCCCTCATTTCTCTCCCTCCATCTTGGTTTGTTGTTCAGCAGAAAAGAGGGATCAAAATAAGTGTGGAAGCTCTTCGCATGGAGCAACACCCCATAAAATGATGCACAACATTTTTATTTGATTTGTAGAAAAAATAATTATTGTTTGTTTGTAAGAAGAAATTTACAGCATTTTTAACATAAAATATCAAAATATTTGTGAATACATGTTATTTTTCTGAAATGCTCTGAGATGCTCAGAATGCACACAAAAAAGTAATGCTTACAAGGGGGGCATTAAATATATTGACAGAGAAACCTCCACTGTACCGCTTATTATGGGTACCTTCTGTGTACTGAAACTAGAAGCTGAGAAAAAAACAATGTCCTGTATTAGTTTATGTGAGGAGCTCTGATAATGTTTGTTCAATGGAACTAAAAGTGCTCTGTAAATGTGTGCCTTGTTTAAAAGAACGTTAAAGAAGTTTTGTGTTTCGAGTCTGCTTTCCAACCTGCATTACAAATTTTATTTGAGAACATTGTTGGGAAGACCAAAATTATCTTTTAAATGTAAAACTTAAAGGGATAGTTCACCCAAAAATGAAAATTTAATGTCAATCTACTTACCCCCAGGGCATCCAAGATGTAAGTGACGTTGTTTCTTCAGTAGAACACAAACAAACATTTTTAACACAAACCGTTGCAGTCTGTCAGTTTTATAATGGAAGTGAATGGGAATCATGGCTAAAACATTCAATAAACAAACAAAAAAAAAACCATACACAAACAAAACCAAATTAAACCCTGCGGCTCGTGTGTTGGTTTATAAACAAACAAATAAACAAATCCGCTCAAGAAACTGAACAGTATTTGTATCATTTTTTTTACCTCTGATTCACGCAATCTCCAAACTGTTAGAACTTTCCTGAGCGCATTCTCAGCAGCAGACTGAAGCATCTGAAGCGTCTTCTTCTTCTTCTTGCTTTATGAGGGATCACAGACTTATGAGTGCATTACCGCCACCGATCTCTCAAGTGGACCATTGACCCTCCTGATTGAGATTGCAGATAGTGTCAATGGTCCACTTGAGAGATAGGTAGCGGTAATGCACTTATAAGTCTAACAGTTCAGACATTGCGTGAATCAGAAGTAAAAAAAAAAAAAAAGATTTAAGTACTGTTCAGTTTCTTGGACTGACAGATCGTTTTGTGTCTTTACACAGCAATGTATTATCACGAGCCGCAGGGTTTAATTTGGTTTTGTTTGTGTGTTTTTTTTTTTTTTTTTTTATTGAATGTTTTAGCAGTGTTATTTCCATCCACTTCCATTATAAGACTGACAGACTGCAACTGTTTCAGTTAAAAATCTTAATAAGCATACAAACAAAAAAACAAAGTGACCTACATCTTGGATGCCCTGGGGGTAAGCAGATAAACATAAAATTTTCATTTTTGGGTGAACAATCGCTCTAAGTAATGTTGTTCCTGTCTGGTTATAGCCACAATATCAGTCTACATTTAAAGCCTTGCTTTAGCTGGTTTCATTGTCAATTGTTACATTTTGGTCTGCATCTGAAATTCCAAATCTTTGAACAGTATATTTGTGAACTATTGTGTGAATGGTTGTTCTTAAATTATAATAATCAAAAGTTACATTACACAAATTATGATTCAAGAAGCTTTTTGGCATTACATTGCTAAAGCATTAGTAGCAATGTACTGTCTATCACAAAAAAAATTATTGCAGTACTGTTCAAAAATTTGGGATTGATTTAAAACCTTTTTTTTTATGTTTTCGAAGGAAGTCTCTTATGTGCACCAAGGAAAAATGGTAATATTGTGACATATTACAATTTAAAACAACTGTTTAATGTATTTTAAAATGTAATTCTTTCCTGTGATGGCAATGCCAAATTTTCAGCAGCCATTACTCCAGTCTTTAGTGTCACGTGATCCTTTATCTAATATGCTAATTTGGTGATCAGGAAACATTTCTTATAAGCAATATTGAAAACAGCTGCTCAATATTTGAAACAATGTAAAGTGTCACTTTTGATCAATTTAATACATCATTACAGAATAAAAATATTTCTTAAAAAAAATTTAGTGTATATATAATAATATGTCATTATATTTACTAGCAAAGTCGTATACTTACTATATAATGAAGGGAAAGTTTGCGGTCGGGTATTTAGTTCTAGTCACTTTATGAATAATAACACTTAAGACAAAATTATCATTCCTAAAGTTCTGCTGTTCACAAGCAATCCATAAATGCAGTATATTCAAGCATTTAAACAATGTTCTATTTATTCTCACTAATGAATAAAAAGTGTCACTCAGTCGCTTACTCCCTACATTAATGGCTAGTTTTTCATATTCACTGTTGCTTTGTAAAAGTCCCAACATTCAAAAAGGTGGAGTTTGTGTTGGAGCTTTGGCTGTAGAAAGGTTGGATTTGTGTTGCAGCAATGTTCTGAAGATTGATGGGTCCACTTCCTCCTCTGACCTCTGAGCTAATGACATGAAAGGAAATGACATCACAGCGAAGCTCTGGTTCAGTATGTATACTCCAATCGTATTTTGCCGTCTCTGTTCCCTGTGCTGTTGCATGACATCAGTTCTTTCTCCACTGTTTGGTAAAGCCAACCTGCATAAATCTGCCTGTTAATAATGACACCTACGAATTCGGATCCACATATCAAACCATAAATATCACCAGATCTGTCTCCTGAAACTCAAATGTGAGCCCATCTCTGGATTTTGCTTGAGGTGCTTTCAGTCCACCTGAACTTTCCAAACGGCCTCAGATAATGTGCTTTAAAATCTCCCTCGTCTTTGTGATACAAGTGCAATGTTCAGTAAACATGTTGGACTTTACCAGTGTGTTTCCAAGTCACTGTGTACCTGCAAATAATTTGAAAGCCACCTCATGATCAAGTGCAAAACCTGAATCAGCCTACTGGTTTCACTCGTAGCCTCCCTGACTACAAGTGAAAAATCAGGGTCAATCTACTCCAAAATCTAAACCTTAAACAATTTTGAGGATGTTGACCTCAGTTATCCAGTAGATCTGTAGACCATAGAGCTGATGTCGTATCAGAAGGAGTTTGACTTGTGTGTCTTCTGGTTTAATATGATTTGTCCGTAACAGACCAATCAAAATTTAAACAGGACAGGAACTTATTTTAAGCAAATGTATGTGAATCAGTGTTAATCTTAATTACTTTTTAACCAATTTTTTGATAAAAACATAAACTGAATGTCAAGTCTCATTATCATTGTACTTTTTGCCCTCCTTTTGACCCCCCACTGATCTGTTTCATGTCTCGTGTTCTTCCCCTTTCCTCCTGCTACTGTTTTTCTTGTTTCTTTCCATCCTTGCTGCAAAAAACCCTTCACACTAAATCTTCACAAATCCATCTCCATACCTTCATGATTTTCTTTGCCCCTTTGCATGCCACCCTTCATCCTTCATCCCACCCTCCTCTCTTTCTCTGTCTCCAACACTCTTGCACTCTCAGATGTCCGGCTGCGTGTGCGTGCGGAGTATTCAGAGCACGAGTCGGCCCTTCGTGGAGGAGTTTCATCAGACAAGCAGCAGCCGTTGGAGAGGCAATTTGAACTGTTCAGCCGAGCGAGCACGCTGCTCCGTACCCGGGATCTGGGCTCTATTGTCTGTGATATCAAGTTCTCGGAACTTGCCAACCTGGATGCCTTCTGGGCAGACTATCTGAGCGGGGCACTGCTTGAGGCACTGAAAGGAGTCTTCATCACAGACTCTTTGAAAAGGGCAGCGGGACAGGAGGGGGTCCGGCTGCTTGTCAGTGTGGATCAGGATGACTACGAAGAGGGCAGGAAACTGTTGCTCAGAAGCCAGACACATAATGGGACAAACTGGGGAACACAAAGTTTGTAAGTACTTTATGCATTTAATTTTGTGTTTATTTATTTATTATTATTATTTTTTATTTGTTCATGTGGTCTGTGATCATACATTAGGGTTGACGTTTAATTTTTTTAGGGTTAAATTTTATATATACTCACTCTCGTCTCTATATTAGCATGTAACCACCAGGGGGCGTTAGGAAATTCTACCAAGTGAGAAAGTGTTATTTATTTTAGTATTATCTATGTATTGTTTTAGTGTTTATTAATATTTTAAAATGGCTTTTATTTTATCATTTCAGTTTTCATATTTTAATAATGAAATATGATAATTTTATTTTATTATTTATTTGGATAGCCCTTTTCACAATAAATATCATTTCAAATCAGCTTTAACGAGAACGGAAAGGTACATAAATACAAACATAAATACTATTAATATTATATAATATCATTAGTCACATTCTGTAAATATATAAAAATTCCTTTAATTATTACCTTTAGTTAATGGTAGTTACGTTATTAGTTACATTAGCTTTGGCAGCCCAAATAAAATTCCCTGAACCCCGTAGCAACACCTTGCGACCCCTGAGGGAACTCAGTTTAAATCCCACAAACTTTGGATTTTAAAGTATATTTTGTTCCCATATCTATTACGTAATGTGTATCATGTTTCCCTCACAGGCCCTGAAAAATGTCCCTTTCACTCAGGACTTTCAGCTATGATGGATGAAGATGTTTTGCCTTTTTATTTCATCGCCTGTTTAGTGTTGGCAACACTGGGAAGGAGAGCCTGTTGAAAGAGTCTAGATTAAACTGGACAGCCGTTTTGTTGGACACTGACTGTATCTGAAGGAAAAATTATTCTTGACTGTTCAGAGGTTAGGTTCAAATATAGGGCTGTCTCTCCTCCACTGCAGGTCAGTTTAAACATGGACAAACACACCCATAGAAAACAAAAACAAAAGAAGGAGGTTCTGCGTCTGTACTATTTAGTCTGTCACAGGTGGTATGTGGATAGAATTTGTTTACAAATGTGAAGACATACCGTGAACCACAGAATTCAAGTTATGTCCTTAGCATTGTTTGGGAAATGTAAAATAACCTCTTTGATAAAACATAGCAATGATGGGAATACACAACAAATATGTAACCCAAAAGGATGTGCAAATCGATCCACAAAAGAATGATTAATAAACATTCAAATGTATAGTTAATAAAAGGATTATGTAGGTTTTTTTATTTTTATTATATATCCTGTTTGAAAAGTTTGAAAGATTGAATGATAACTTAATTATTACGATTTCGGGCTGGTAACAATGCTTCAGTTGACCAAATGTACATTTCCACAACTGGACCGTTTAATATGTTATGTAACTTAAGAGTCAACTTAGATGACTTTGGAAATCCTTTATATAGTACCTGACTGGAACAAATCTATCAAAGCTGCCAAATTTGAAGCTGTATTGAGGATCAGGCAATACCTCAAGTTAGAAAAGAGAGTAACTCTGCATTTTACAGCAAGGACTTTTACTACATGTGTCCCAACTACATGTGTCCCAACATGCGTCCCAGCAACTCAGTTACTGTTATTTGTCTCAGAAACAAGGTTATGGATTATCAAGGCCTTCAGATGCCTTTGTAAAATGTTGATAGAAAAATGTTTGTTAAATGACCACTGAATTGACACCAGCCTTGACACACAACCAGACTAACCTCTGGTCATGTTTCTGGACTATTGTGTTCCTATAAAGCAAGCATGTGTTGACCCTTTTGTTATATTTGTACTCTTATGACAAAGAAGAGAAAGGTTTAGTAGTATTTAGTGGTAATTTAGTTTGGAACAGTCCTGACATGTCACTGATGTAAGTGAATTGAGAGTGGAACATTGAACGCTTTTGTGTTTTCATGTTTTTGTTTAAAATTATATTACTTGATATTGTTTTGTTATATGTACGTTTACATAACTATAATTCTTAATAAAGTCCTGTCAGAAAAAAAATTGTCTTCCTCATACTGTGTGCTTAAAGACGTTTAGTTTTAATTTTTGAATTCCTTTTGGGAATGTTGTGGCAAAATCCCTTTGGTGGATTTTTGTAAGCATTGCTATTTTTTCCAGTTCATTCATGTTCTTAGTTTAATTAACGTTATGCACCTCCACCCAAAATCACTAACACATTAATTATACCTGTATAGAATATAATTAATGTATTGGATATGTATATATAAATATCTCTTCTTGTGGATTAAAGGATCACATTAAATTAAGTGTGGAGCACACTGATTTAAAATTATTATTTGTAGATGCTCATATTTATTTTTTTCTTAATAGAAGCTGCTCGCTGGACTCAGTATACATTCCCTGTGTTTAAAGAATTGCTGACTCAGAATATTAGAACTAACAACCCAACAGACACACCAAACACCTTTCCCTTGAACTGAGATTGGTTTTGCAGTATTATTATTGTTGCTTTATCCATTAACTCATAATTAAAACCTATTTTAGGTCATAATGGAATATTTAGAACTTGGAGTGTCCGTGGGTCATTTAGTTAGGGCTCTGTCCGTGGTGCTGAAAAATGGAGGTGTGTGTCTATTGACGTTGATATTGAGAAAATGCATTAAACGCACAGCTGTAAATGCAACATAATTTTATAAATAATTACAGGGTGTAAAAGAAACTACGTCTATGCATATTTTGCTAAGAGCACATTATTATGGAGAGAGGCCTACTTCCGCGTTTTGTGTGCAATTGAGTCATTTCACCAGTAGATAGCAGCTATAGGTTTGATCTGCCCTAGTCAAACAAACCTGTATACGTAAAGCATATACTGAAGTAATCAGAAGAATAAGGGGAAATGAAGATTAAAGTCTACACTCATGCTTGTTTTCTCTCAATCTCACCCATGCTAATGTGCTTTTACGCTTTTTTCAGCACTGGCGATCAACGTCATGGAAATCGCTAGAGGTAGCGCACACACCCTCCACCCGACCGACCCCCTCACCTTTCGCCCCTAATTTCAAATTCAGGCTTCTCACCCCATACCTTTTCTGTATCCCCCCACCACCACCCCCAAAATATCTGGCCTCTCTCCCCCCAGTGTTTTGCTGTGTCCGAGCAGCTCGCGCGATTGACGGAGACGGCCGCGTTCATCGATGGAAACGCTGGTAATGTGTAAACAAACTGACCGCTTCCTAAATGTATTCTTTCGCGTTTGTGTAACCATACCATGACGTCGTCCTTCTAGCCTTCACTTGCTCTCTCAGTTGTTCCTCCCTAATGTATATTTGTTTGTACTTTCTGTGAGTTATATTCCATGGAAACGGTTCACTCTAAACTTGTCCTTTCTCATTTAAACCCGTCCCGCACAGAGCGAGCAGGAGAGAGGCGGACAGGGTTATCGCCTCTAATGATTTCTTGCTCGGACCGGGGTTTTCTTTTTATTGATTAGATAGGAATGAATTCATGGGACAACCCTCTCTGTGTGTCGGTGCTCGTGTTTCTCTGCATCTTCCTGCGAAGTGTGTGCACGCGCTGTTCTGCATGTTAGCGCAGGGCATCGCGGGAATATTTGATCTGAAAAGCGGAGATCGCCCTGTGAAATATTCATGCCCTTGTGTACGTGTTCATGCGATGTTCTGATAGCCTATGTCGCCTTTTTGTTTTTTAACAAAATAATAATAATAATCGATTGTGGACCAAATACGACGCCATTAGCGATTATTATGACGGTGGAGGAATATAAACTGTACGGTTGTGAAAGGACAAAGCTTTATAGTTGTTTTACCTTAAAGGAAATAGTTGGGGTGTCTCCGAATGCTAATGTTAATAGGCCAAATTGCACGGCTTAATTCAGCAGTTTTTGACGAACGTTTGCAAAGTCGAGGTTTTTAAATTTAATAAACCCTTTAATAAATGGCTTTGTTATTGTCATGGTTTAATGCATTGGTATTAACATTTCTTTATTTTTGGAGGCCAGTTGTGCGCGGCTGCGAGCTTCTCTCTTGTCTCTTGACTTGTGGGGAATCTGGTGTTTACTCCTTTGGGAAGCTTTGTAATCAATATGGTCGATATTTGTTTGGCGGCCTATCCTTGATAACGACGTTGAAATGATACCGTCACGCGGCCTCGGCGTGACCGCTAGTGTCCGCCACCACACGGGCTGAATCTCCGCTGAGGTGGAAATCGATGAGCACACTGAGTTAATTATGAGAAAATCAATTAAGAGGTGGAGATTTTGTCTTTAAAAGGGCAGCCAGCGCCAGAGCAAAGGAAAAGGGACTGAATAAAGAAGCAGTTCACACATTTCTGGGCTCCGTTCTTTCGCTCTTCTCGTCTTATTCCGGGCCTCTCGGCCACCCTCTCACCTACTCATTTACCTAAACCACAAAACTACAATTCTGCAACACACTCAGCCGTCCGGTACACACACAGTTACAATTCTGTAATGGGGCTATTTCATTCCAGCAGATCTGTTGAGATATAACCTGCACGTGTTTGTGATGGAGATCTCATTATACCTTCTTCCTCAGTAAACAAACTCACAAACGTTTGTTTTCACAAACATCTTTCTTTCTGTCTTATTTTTCGTTTCTTTCTTTCTTTTTTTTTTTTTTTTTTTTTGTTGTTGTGTAGGCTAGGTAGGCTGTAGGTTTGTAGTGATGGACAGAAAGGTGCTGGAGACGTTATAAGTTTACATAGCCTATTTGGGGATGGTCCATCAAATATTTGAAGAGCCTGACTCTCTGTATATGTGCTCTCACGTTTCATGGATAATACACAACCACATGTAGGCTACCTTTTATTGGCTCCAGATTAACTAAGAAACGCCACAGCAACCTCCTCACGGGTGCCGTACAGGCTATATCTGAAGATACAAAGATGAAATCCTCAGGACTCATTATTGAGGCCATATTTGGGAGTTTGTGAGAACCATTA